>NW_027522623.1:47455-92125 GCF_052094955.1 Ictidomys tridecemlineatus
GGAAACCGTGGTTTAGAAAAACTTATACAGAAAGCAGAGGTTTGAGACTAGGGTGCAGAAGGACCGGTAAAGAGAGTAGAGGTTGGAGACTGCGGTACAGAAAGACTGTTACAGAAAGCAGAGGTTTGAGACTTGGGAGTAGAAAGACTGTTGCAGAGAACAGATGTTGGAGACTGTGTTGCAGCAGAACCATTGAAGAAAGCAGAGGTTTTAGACTGAGTTGGAGAAGGAATGTTACAGAGAGCAGAGTTTGAAAACTGGAGTTCAGAACGACCTTACAGAGAACAGAGGTTGGAGACTGCGGTGCAGAAGGAGTGTTAAGGAGAGGAGACTTTGGAGACTGGGGTGCAGAAAGACAGTTGCAGAGAGCAGATGTTAAAGACTGCGGTGCATAAGGATCGTTGCAGAGAGCAGAGGTTGGAGACAAGGGTGCAGAAGGACGTTTACAGAGAGCAAAGGTTGGAGTCATAGGGGCAGAAAAACAGTTACAGAGAGCAGAGGTTGGAGACTCGGGTGCAGAAGGATCGTTTAAGAGAGCAGAAGTTGGAGACTGAGTTGCAGAAGAATCCTTGAAGAGAGCAGAGGTGGAGACTGGGCTGCAGAAGGATCGTTACAGAGAGAAGAGGTGGGAGACTGTGGTGCAGAAGGACTGTTACAGAGAGCACAGGTTGGAGACTGTGGTGCAGAAGGAATGTTGCAGAAAGCAGAGGTTGGAGACTGGGGTGCAGAAGGACTGTTGTAGAGAGCAGACGTTAGAGACTTGGATGCAGAAGGACTGTTACACAGAGCAGACGTTTGAGACTGGGGTGAAGAATTATGATAAAGAAAACAGAGGTGTGAGACTGGGGTGAAGAAGGACCGTTACAAAGAGCAGAGGTTGCAGACTGGCGTGCAGAAGGATTGTTTCAGAGGGTAGAGTTTGGAGACTAAGGTGCATAAGGCCTGCTACAGAGAGCATAGGTTGGAGACTGGGTTGCAGAAGGACTGTTATAGAGAGCAGACTTTTGAGGCTGGGTTGCAGTAGGACCTTACAGAGAGCAATGGTTGGTGACTGTGGTGCAGGACGAATGTTACAGAGAGCAGTGACTGGAGACTGGGGTGCAGCAGGATAGTGCAGAGAGCAGAGGTTTCAGACTGAGGTGCAGAAGGACTGTTACAGAAAGCAGAGGTTGGAAATTGGGGTACAGAGGGACCGTTATAGAGAGCAGAGGTTGAAGACTGCGGTATATAAAGACTGTAACAGAGAGCAGAGTTTGGAGTATATGTTGCAGAAGGACTGTTACAGAGAGCAGAGGTTGGAGACTGGGGTGCAGAAGAATTGTTACATAGAGCAGAGGTTGGAGACTGGGGTGCAGAAGGACTTTTACACAGAACAGAACTTGAAGACTGGGGTGTAGAAGGACTGTTGCAGAGAGCAGAGGTTGGAGACTTGGGTGAAGAAGGACTGTTGCAGAGAGCAGAATTTGGAGACAGAGGTTCAGAAGGACTGTTGAAGAGAGGAGACGTTGGAGACTAGGGTGCAGAATTATCGTTGCAGAGAACAGAGGTTGGAGACTGAGGTGCAAAAAGAGTGTTACAGAGAGCAGAGGTTGGAGACTGGGGTGCAGAACGCCTGTTATGGAGAGCAGAGTGTGGAGAAGGGCTCCAGAAGGACTGCTGCAGATCACAGAGTTTAGACACTGGGTTGAAGAAGGATCTAACAGAGAGCAGATGTTGGGGACCCAGGTGCAGAAGGACTGTTACAAAGAGTAGAGTTGGGAGACTGAGGTGCAAAAGCATCATAGCAGAGAACAGCGTTTAAGACTGAGGTGCAGAAGGACTGTTGCAGAGACCACAGGTTGGAAACTGTGGTGCAGAAGGACTGTTTCAGAGAGCAGTTTTTGGAGACTGGGGTGCAGAAGGCCTGTTACAGAGAGGAGAGTTCAAAGAAGGGGTGCAGAATGTCTGTTAGAGAGGGCAGAGTTGGGAGACTGGGTTGCAGAAGGATCTTACAGAGAGCAGATGTTGGAGACTGAGGTGTAGAATGATCGTTGAACAGAGAAGAGTTTGGAGACTGGGGTTCAGAAGGCCTGTTACAGAGAACAGAGGTTGAAGACTGGGATGCAGAAGGACTGTTATAGAGAGCAGAGTTAGGGACTGAGTGGCAGAAGGTTCTTACAAACAGCAGAGTTTGGAGACTGAGGTGCAGGAGGTCTGTTACAGAGAGCAGTGTCTGGAGACTGGGATTCAGATGGATACTGCAGAGAGAAGAGGTTTCAGACTGAGGTGTAGATCGACTGTTATAGAAAGCAGAGGTTGGAGACTGAGGTGCAGAAGGACTGTTAAGGGGAGCAAATTTTGGAGAATGTGTTACAGAAGGATATTACATTGAGTAGAGTTTGGAAACTGAGGTGCAGAAAGACTGTTACAGAGAGCAGATTTTGAAATCTGGGGTGTAAAAGGATTGTTGCAGAGACCAAAATTTTCAAATTGAGGTGCAGAAGGACTTTTGCAGAGAGCAGATGTTGGAGACTGGGGTGTAGAAGTTTCGTTGCAGAGAGCAGAAGTTGGAGACTGCAGTACAGAAGGACTGTTGCAGAGAGCAGAGGTTGGGGACTAGGGTACCCAAAAACTTTTTCAGAGAGCACATGTTGGAAACTGTTGTTTAGAAGGAATGTTTAAGGGAGCAGAACATGGAGAATGGGATGCAGAAGGACTTTTGCAGAGAGCAGAGGTTGGAGTTTGAGGTACAGAAGGACGGACAAAGAAAGCAGAGGTTGGAGACTGGCTTGCAAAAGGACCTTTACAGAGAGCAGAGTTTGGAGACTTCAGTACAGAAGGACTGTTACAGAGAGTATAGTTTGGAGACTGCGGAGCAGAAGGAGTGTTGCAGAGTACAGAGGTTGGAGACTGGGGTGCAGCAGGACCGTTGCAGAAAACAGAGTTTGGAGACTGGCGTGGAGAAGGAATATTACAGAGAGCAGAGTTTGGAAACTGGGGTCAGAAGGATCTTTCAGAGAGGAGACGTTGGAGACTGGGGTTCAGAAAGATCATTGCAGAGAGCAGAGTTTGGACACTGGGGTGCAGAAGGACTGTTGCAGAGAGCAGATGTTGGTGACTGGGGTGCAGAAGGACTGTTTAGAGAGCAGATGTTGAAGACTGGGGTGCAGAAGGACTCTTCCAGAGAGCAGAGGTTGAAGACTGAGGTGGAGAAAGACTGTTACAGAGAACAGAGTTTGGAGACTGGGGTGCAGAAGGACTGTTGCAGAGAGCAGAAGTTTAAGACTGAGGTACAGAAGGATCATTGCAGAGAGCAGAGTTGTATTCTGGGATCCAGAAGCACTGTTACACAGAGCACACGTTGCAGACTGGGGTTTAGAAGGAATTTTGCAGACACCATATTTTAGACTGGGGTGCATAAGGACTTTTGCAGATAGCAGCATTTGGATATGAGGTGCAGAAAGACTGTTACAGAGAGCAGAGGTTGTAGACTGGGGTGCAGAAGAACTGATACAGAAAGCAGAGGTTGGAGACTGGGGTGCAAAAGGACCGTTACAGAGAGAAGAGTTTGGAGACTGCAGTAAAGAAAGACTGTTACAGAGAGTAGAATTTGGCGACTGGGGTGCAGAAGGAGTGTTGCAAAGAACAGAGTATGGAGACTGAGGTGCAGAAGGACTGTTTAAGAGAGCAGAGTTTTTAGAAAGGTTGCAGTAGGATGTTACAGAGAGCAGAGGTTTGAGACTGGGGTGCAGAAGGATTGTTATAGAGAACAGACTTTGGAAACTGGGGTGCAGAAGGCCTGTTACGGAGAGGAGAGTTGGAGAAGGCGTGCAGAAGGACTGTTACGGAGGGCAGAGTTTGGAGACTGGGTTGCAGAAGAAACTTACAGAGAGCAGATGTTGGAGAGTGAGGTGCAGAGGACTGTAACAGAGAGTAGAGTTTGGAGACTGAGGCACAGAAAGATTGTTATAGAGAGCAGAGTTTGGAGACTGGGGTGCAGAAGGACTGTTGCAGATACCAGAGGTTGGAGACTGGGGTGTAGAAGGACTGTTGCAGAAACCAGAAGTTGTAATCTAGGTTGCTAAAAGACTGTTGCAGAGTGCAGATGTAGGAGACTGTGATGCAGAAAGACTGTAACAAAGAGCAGAGGTTCGCGACTTGGGTGCAGAAGGACTGATAAAGAGAGCAGAGTTTGGAGACTGTGGTGCAGAAGGCCTGTTACAGAGAGCAGAGTTTTGAGACTAGGGTGCAGTAGGGCTGTTACGGAGATCAGAGTTTGGAGACTGGGGTGCGGTAAAATCGTTGGAGACAGCAGAGTTTCCAGACTCAGGTGCAGAAGGACTGTTGCAGAGATCAGATGTTGGAGACTTGGGTGCAGAGGGATCGTTGCAGAGAGCAGAGGTTGGCCACTGGGGTACAGAAAGATTGTTACACAGAGCAGAGGTTGAAGACTGAGGTGAAGAAGAACTGTTACAGAGAGCAGATATGGGAGACAGGGGTGCAGGACTGATACAGTGCAGAAGTTTGAGACTGAGGTACAGAAGGACTGTTACAGAGAGCAGAGGTTGGAGACTCGGGTGCAGAAGGATTATTGCAGAGAGCAGATTTTTCAGACTGAGGTACATAAGAACTGTTGCAGAGAGCAGATGTTGAAGATTGGGGTGCACATGGACTGTTGCAGTGAGCAGAGGTTGGAGACTGGGGTGCAGAGGGATCGTTGCAGAGAGCAGAGGTTGGAGACTGGGGTGCAGAAGGACTGATACAGAGAGCAGAGGTTGGAGACTGGGGTGCAGAAGGTCTTTTACAGAGAACAAGTTTGGAGAGTGAGGTGCAGAAGAACTATTACAGAGAGCAGAGTTTGGAGTCTGGGTTGCAGAAGAATCTTACATAGAGCAGAGGTTGGAGACTGAGGTGTACAAGCAGAGTTACAGAGAGTAGAGGTTGGATACTCAGGTGCAGAAGGACCGTTGCAAAGACCAGAGGTTGAAGACTGAGATGCAGAGAATTGTTACAGAGAGCAGTTTGGAGACTGGGGTCTATAAGGACTGTAACAGAGAGAAGAGGCTTGAGAGTAAGGGGCTGAGGGACAGTTACACAGAGCACAGGTTGGAGACTGGGGTGCAGAAGGACTGATACAGAAAGCAAAGGTTGGAGACTCGGGTGTAGAAGAACCTTTACAGAGAGCAGAGGTTGGAGAATGCAGTACAGAAGGACTGTTATAGAGAGCAGAGGTTCGAGACTGGGTGGAGAAGGACTGCTGCAGAGATCAAATTTTGGAGACTGGGGTGCAAAAGGACTGTTGCAGAGAGCAGAGGATGGAGACTGGGTTGCAAAAGGACTGTTGCAGAGAACAGAGGATGGAGACTGGGTTGCAGAAAAACTTTTGCAGAGAGCAGAGGTTGCAGACTGATTTGCAGAAGGACTGTTACAGAGAGCAGAGTTTTGAGATTGTGGTGCAAAACGAATGATACATAAAGCAGACGTTGGATACTGGGGTGCATAAGGGTTCTAATGGAGAACAGCGGTTGGAGACTGCCGTACAGAAGGACTGTTATAGAGAGCAGAGGTTGGAGACTGGGGTGCAAAAGAACTAATGTAGAAAGTAGAGGTTGGAGACTGGGGTGCTGATGGATCATTGGGGCAAGCAGAGTATGGAGACTGGGGTGGAATATGTCTGTAGAAGAGAGTAGATGTTGGAGACTGGGGTGCAAAATGACTTTTGCAGAGAGTAGAGGATAGAGTGTGGGGTGCAGAAGGACTCTTGCAGAGAGGAGGGGTTGCAGACCGATTTGCAGAAGGACGGTTACAGAGGGCAGAGTTTTGAGACTGTGGTTCAAAACAACTGATACAGAAAGCAGAGTTTGGATACTGGGGTGCATAAGGACCCTTAAAGAGAACAGACGTTGGAGACTGTGGTACAGAAGGACTTTTACAGAGAGTAGAGGGTGGAGTCTGGGGTGCATAAGAAACGATGTCGAGAACAGAGTTTGGAGACTGCCCTGCAGAAGGACCGTTAAGGCAATCAGAGTATGGAGACTGGGGTGTAGAATGACTGTTGCAGAGAGCAGTGATTGGAGACTGAGTTACAGAAGGACTGTTACAGAGAGCACAGGTTTGAGACTGGGGTGCAGATGGATTATTGCAGACAGCAGAGTTTTCAGGCCGAGGTACAGAAGAAATGTTGCAGGAAGCAGATGTTGGAGACTGGGGTTCACAAGGACTGTTGCAGCTAGCAGATTTTTCAGACTGGGGTGCAGAAGGATCGTTGCAGAGAGCAGAAGTTCGAGACTGAGGTAGAGAAGGATCGTTGCAGAGAGCAGAGGTTCGAGACTGGGATGCAGAAGGATAGTTACAGAGAGCAGAGTTTGGAGACTTGGGTGCAGAAGGACTTTTACAGAGAGCACAGGTTGGAGACTGGGGTGCAGAAGAAATGTTGCAAAGAGCAGTGGTTGGAGATTTGTTTGCATAAGAACTGTTGCAGAAAGCAGAGGTTGGAGACTGAGGTGCAGAAGGACTGTTGCAGAGAGCAGAGTTTAAATACTAGGGTGCAGAAGGACTGTTACAGAGAGGAGACATTGAAGACTGGTTTTCAGAAGTATCTTACAGAGAATAGAGTTTAGAGACTGAAGTGCAGAAGGACTGTTACAGAGTGCAGAGTTTCGAGACTGGGGTGCAGAAGAATCATTAAAGAGACCAGAGGTTTGAGACTGTGGTGCAGACGAATTTTACAGAGAGCAATGGTTTGATACTGCAGTGCAGAAGGAATGTTGCAGAGAGCAGATGTTGAAGACTGTGGTGCAGAAGGACTGTTGCTTAAAGCAGAGGTTGGAGGCTGAGGTGCTTAAGGACTTTGACATAGAGCAGAGGTTGGAGACTGGGTTGCAGACGGATTATTGCAGAGAGCAGAGTTTTCAGATTGATGTACAGAAGAAATGTTGCAGAGAGCAGATTTTGTAGACTGGGTTGCACAAGGACTGTTGCAGTGAAAAGAGTTTGGAGACTGGGGTGCAGAAAGACGGTTGCAGAGAGCAGACGTTGGAGACTGGGGTGCAGATGGACTGATAAAGAGAGCAGAGTTTGGAGACTGGGGTGCAGAAGGCCTGTTACAGAGAGCAGAGTTTGGAGAATGGGGTGATTAAGGACTGTTACAGAGAGTAGAGTTTGGATACTGGTATGAAGAAAGATCTTACAGAGAGCAGAGGTTTGAGACTGAGGTGCCAAAGCACTGTTACAGAGAGCAGAGGTTGGAGACTGAGGTGAAGAAGGACCCTTGCAGAGAGCAGAGGTTGGAGACTGAGTTGCAGAAGGACTGTTTTAGAGAGCAGAGGTTTTTGACTGTGATGTAGAAGGACTGTTGCAGAGAGTAAAGTTTAGATATTGAGGTCCAGAAAGAGTGTAGCAGAGAGCCGAGGTTGGAGACTAACGTGCAGAAGGACAGTTACACAGACCAGAGGTTGAAGACTGGCATGCAAAACGACTGACACAGAAAACAGAGGTTGGAGACTCCGGTGCAGAAGTACCCTTACAGGGAACAGAGGTTCGAGAATGCAGTACAGATAAACTCTTACAGAGAGCAGAGGTTGGAGACTGGGGTGGAGAATGAATGTTGCAGAGAGCAGATGTTGGAGACTGGGGTGCAAAAGGACTGTTGCAGAGAGTAGAGGATGGAGACTGGGGTGCAGAAAGATCGTTGGGACGAGCAGATTATGAAGACTAGGGTGTAGAAGGACTGTTGCATAGAGCAGATGTTGGAGACTGAGGTGTAGAATGACTGTTTCATAGAGGAGACGTTGGAGACTGGGGTGCAGAAGGATCGTTGGGGCGAGCAGAGTATGGAGAGTGGGGTGTAGAAGGACTGTTGCAGAGAGCAGAGTTTGGAGACTGCGGTGTAGAATGACTGTTTCAGAGAGCAGACGTTGGAGACTGGGGTGCAGAAGGATCGTTGGGGCGAGCAGAGTATGGAGACTGGGGTGTAGTATAACTGTTGCAGAGAGCAGAGGTTGGAGACTGGGGTGTAGAAGGACTGTTTAAAAGAGAAGATGTTGGAGACTTGTGTGCATAAGGACTGCACACATGTTGCATAGAGCAGAGATTTGAGACTGAGGTACAGAAGGACTGTTACAGAGAGCAGAGGTTGGACACTGGGGTGCATATGAATTATGGCAGAGAGCAGAGTTTTCAGACTGAGGTACAGAAGAACTGTTTCATGAAGCAGATGTTGGAGACTGGGGTTCACAAGGACTGTTCCAGCGAGCAGAATTTTCAGACTGGGGTGCAGAAGGATCGTTGAAGAGAGCAGAAGTTGGAGACTGAGGTGCAGAAGGATCGTTGCAGAGAGCAGAGTTTCAAGACTGGGGTGCAGAAGGACTTTTACAGGGAGCACAGGTTGGAGAATGGGATGCAGAAGGAATGTTGCGGAGAGCAGAGTTTGGAGACTGAGGTGCAGAAGGACTGTTGCAGAGAGCAGATTGAAGACTGGGGTTCAGATGGACTGTTTCAGAGGGCAGACTTTAGAGACTGAGTTTCAGAAAGATCTCACAGAGAAAAAAGTTTGGAGACTGAGGTGCAGAAGGACTGTTACATAGAGTGGAGTTTCGAGACTTAGGTGCAGAAGGATCATTAGAGAGAGAAGAGGTTGGAGACTGGGGTGCAGACGGACTTTTATAAAGAGAACAGGTTTGATACTGGGGAGCAGAAGGAATGTTGCAGAGAGCAGTGGTTGGAGACTGGGGTGCAGAAGGACTGATGATGAAAGCAGAGGTAGGAGACTGAGGTGCAGAAAACTGTTACAGAGAGCAGATGTTGGAGACTGGGGTACAGACGGATTATTGCAGAGAGCAGAGTTTTCAGACTGAGGTAAAGAAGAACTGTTGCAGAGAGCAGATGTAGACTGGGTTGCACAATGACTTTTGCAGAGAGCAGATGTTAGAGACTGGGGTGCAGAAGGATCGTTGCAGAGAGCAGACGTTGGAGACTGGGGTGCAGATGGACTTATACAGAGAGCAGAGTTTGGAGACTGGGGTGCAGAAGGCCTGTTACAGAGAGCAGAATTTGGAGACCGGGTTAATGTAGGACTGCTACAGAGAGCAGAGATTGGAGACTGTGTTGCAGAAGGATCTTAAAGAGAGCAGAGGATTGAGAATGAAGTGCAGAAGTACTGTTACAGAGAGTAGAGGTTGGAGACTGAGGTACAGAAGGACTGTTACAGAGAGCAGATGTTGGAGACTGGGGTGAAGACGGATTATTGCAGAGACCAGAGTTTTCAGACTGAGGTAAATAAGAACTGTTGCAGAGAGCAGATGTTGTAGACTGGGTTGCACAAAGACTGTTGCAGAGAGCAGAGGTTAGAGACTGGGGTGCAGAAAGATCATTGCAGAGAGCAGACGTTGGAGACTGGGGTGCAGATGGACTGATACAGAGAGCAGAGGATAGAGACTGGGGTGCAGAAGGCCTGTTACAGAGAGCAGAATTTGGAGACTGGGGTGATGAAGGACTTCTACAGAGAGCAGAGATTGGAGACTGGGTTGCAGAAGGATCTTAAAGAGAGCAGAGGATGGAGACTGAGGCGCAGAAGCACTGTTACAGAGAGTAGAGGTTGGAGACTTAGCTGCAGAAGGACCGTTTCAGAGAGCAGAGGTTGGAGACTGAGGTGCATAAGGATTATTACAGAGATCAGAGTTTGGACACTGGGATTCAGAAGGATTGTTGCAGAGAGCAGAGGTTTTAAATTGGGATGTAGAAGGACTGTTGCAGAGAGTAGAGGTTGGAGATTGGGGTCCAGAAGGACTGTAGCAGAGAGCAGAGGTTGGAGACTAAAGTGCAGGACAGTTACACAGAGCAGAGGTTTGAGACTGGGGTGCAGAAGGACTGACACAGAAAGCACAGGTTGGAGACTTGGGTGCAGAAGTACCCTTACAGAGAGCAGAGGTTTGAGAATGCAGTACAGAAGGACTGTTACAGAGAGCAAACTTTGGTACTAGGGTGGAGAATGACTGTTGCAGAGAGCAGATGTTGGAAACTGGGGAGCAAAAGGACTGTTGCAGAAAGCAAAGGTTGGAGACTAGGGTGCAGAAAGACTGTTGCAAAGACCAGAGGTTGCAGACTGAGTTGCAGAAGAACGGTTACAGAGGGCAGAGTTTGGAGACTGTGGTTCAAAATGAATGATAAAGAAAGCAGAGGTTGGATACTGGGGTGCATAAGGACCCTTATAGAGAACAGAGTTTGGAGACTGTGGTGCAGAAGGACTGTTACAGAGAGTAGAGGTTGGAGACTGGGGTGCAGAAGAACGGAGTAGAGAACAGACTTTGGAGACTGGGGTGCAGAAGGATAGTTGGGGCGACCAGAGTATGGGGACTGGGGTGTAGAAGGACTGTTTCAGAGAGCAGAGTTGGAGACTGTGGTGTAGAAGGACTGTTTAAGAGAGCAGATGTTGGAGATTTGTGCTCCAAAGGACTGTTGCATAGAGCAGAGATTGGAGATTTGGGTACAGAAGGACTGTTACAGAGAGCAGAGGTTGGAGACTGGGTTCCAAATGGAATATTACAGAGAGCGGAGTTTTCAGACTGAGGTACAGAAGAACTGTTGCAAAAAGCAGATGTTCAAGACTGGGGTTCACAAGGACTGTTGCAGCGAGATGATGTTTGAGACTGGGGTGCAGAAGGATCGTTGCAGAGAGCAGAGGTTGGAGACTGAAGTGCAGAAGGGTGGTTGCAGAGAGCAGAGGTTCGAGACTGGGGTGCAGAATGATCGTTACAGAGTGCAGAGTTTGGAGACTGAGGTGCAGAAAGACTTTTACAGAGAGCACAGTTTGGAGACTGGGGTGCAGAAAGAATGTTGCAGAGAGCAGAGGTTGGAGACTTGGGTGCAGAAGGATTGTTGCAGAAAGCAGAGTTTGGAGACTGAGGTGCAGAAGGACTGTTGCAGAGAGCAGAGGTTAAACACTGAGGTGCAGAAGGACTGTTGCAGAGAGCAGAGTTTAAAGACTGGGATGCAGAAGACAGTTACAGATAGCAAACGTTGGAGACTGGGTTTCAGAAGGATCTTACAGAGAAAAGAGTTTGGAGACTACGGGGCAAAAGGACTGTTACAGAGAGAGGATGTTTGAAACTGGGGTGCATAAGGATCATTACAGAGAGAAGAGGTTGAAGACCCCGGTGCAGACAGACTTTTACAGAGAGCATACTTTTGATACTGGGTGCAGAAGGAATGTTGCAGTGAGCAGAGTTTGGAGACTAGTTTCCAGAAGGACTGTTACAGTGAGCAGTGGTTGGAGACTGGTGTGCAGAAAGATCTTACAGAGAGCAGAGGTAGGCGACTGGGGTGCAGAAGGACTGTTTAAGAGAGCAGAGGTAGAAAACTGGGGTGCAGATGGATCGTTGCAGAGAGTAGAGTTTGGAGACTGGGGTGCAGAAGGCCTCTTAGAGAGAGCAGATGTTGGAGACTGGGATGCAGAAGGCCTGTTACAGAGAGAAGAGTTTGGAGACTGGGGTGCAGAAGGACTGTTACAGAGAGCAGAGTTTGCAGACTTGTTTTCAGAAGGGTCTTACAGAGAGCAGAGTTAGGAGACAGAGGTACAGAAAGACTGTTAAAGAGAGAAGAGGTTGGAGACTGGGGTGCAGAGGGATTGTTGCAGAGAGCAGATTTTTCAGACTGAGGTACAGAAGAACTGTTGCAGAGAGCAGATGTTGGAGACTGGGTTGCACAAGGAGTGTTTCAGGGAGCAGAGGTCGGAGACTGGGGTGCAGAAGGATCGTTGCAGAGAGCAGAGGTTGGAGACTGGGGTGCAGATGGACTGATACAGAGAGCAGATGTTGGAGACTGGGGTGCCCAAAGCTTGTTACAGAGAGCAGAGGTTGGAGACTGGAGTGCAGAAGGATCTTACAAAGAGCAGAGGTTGGAGACTGAGGTGCAAAGCACTGCTTCAGAGAGTAACGGTTGGAGACTGAGGTGCAGAAGGACCCTTGCAAAGAGCAGAGTTTGGAGACTGAGGTGCAGAAGGATAGTTACAGAGAAAAGAAGTTGGAGACTGGGGTGCAGAAAAACTTTTGCAGAGAGTAGAGGTTTTAGACTGGGGTGTAGAAGGACTGTTACAGAGAGTAGAGTTTGGAGATTTGGGTCCAGAAGGACTGTTACAGAGAGCAGAGTTTGGACACTTGGGTGAAGAAGGACTGTTGCAGAGAGCAGATGCTGGAGACTGGGGTGCAGAATAACTGTTGTAGAGAACAGAGGTTGGAGACTGGGGTGCAGAAGGACCATTGCATATAGCAGAGGTTGGAGACTGGATTTCAGAAATAACATACAAAGAGAAGAGTTTGAACACTGAGGTGGAGAACGACTGTTGCAAAGAGCAGAGGTTGGAGATTGGGCTGCAGTAGGACTCTTGCAGAGAGCAGAGGTTGGAGTCTGAGGTGCAGAAGGACTGTTACAGAGAGCATAGTTCAGAGACTGGGGTGCAGAAAGAGTGATACATCAAGCAGACTTTGGAAACTTGGGAGCAGAAGGACCATTCCAGAGATAAGAGGTTGGAGACAGTAGTACAGAAGCACGGTTACAGAGAGCAGAGGTTGGAGATTGGGGTGGAAAAGGAATATTGCAGAGAGCAGATTTCGGAGACTGGGCTGCAGAAGGACTGTTGCAGCGAGCAGAGGTTGAAGACTAGGGTGCAGAAGGACCCTTACAGAGAACAGAGGTTGGATTCTGTGGTACAGAAGAACTGTTACAGAGAGCAAAGGTTGGAGACTGGGGTGCAGAATAACTGTTGTGGAGAACAGAGTTTGGAGAGTGGGGTGCAGAAGGACCATTGCAGATAGCAGAGGTTGGAGACTGGGTTTCAGATCGATCATATAGAGAGCAGAGTTTGGACACTGAGGTGCAGAAAGACTGATGCAGAGACCAGAGGTTGGAGATTGGGGTACAGTAGGACTGTTGCAGAGAGCAGAGGTTGGAGTCTGAGGTGCAGAATGACTGTTACAGAGAGCAGAGTTTAGAGACTGGGGTGCAGAAGGACTGATACAGAAACCAGAGTTTTGAGACTGCGGTGCAGAAAGACCGTTACAGAGAGCAGAGTTTGGAGACTGAAGTACAGAAGGACGGTAACAGAGAGCAGAAGTTGGAGACTGGGGTGGAAAAGGACTGTTGCAGAAAGCAGATTTTGGAGACTGGGGTGCAGAATGACTGTTGCAGAGAGCAGAGGTTGCAGAGTGAGGTGCAGAAGGACTGTTACAGAGAGCAAAGTTTGGAGAATTGGGTGCAGAAGGAACCTTACAGAGAACAGAAGTTGAAGACTGCGGTATCGAAGAACTGTTGTAGAGAACAAGGTTAGATCCTGGGGTGCATAGGGACCAATGCAGAGAGAAGACGTTAGAGACTGTGGTGCAGAAGGAATGTTACCGAGAGAAGATTTTGGAAACTGGGGTGCAGAAGAATCTTCCAGTGAAAAAAGTTTGGAGACTGTGGTGAAGAAGGATTGTTGCAGAGAGCAGACGTTGGAGACTTGGGTGCAGAAGGATCGTTACAGAGAGCAGAGGGTGAAGACTGGGAGTGCCGAAGGACTGTTACAGAGAGCAGAGGTTGGAGACTTGGGTGAAGAAGGACTGTTACAGAGAACAGAGTTTGGAGTCTGGGTTCAGAGGTACTGTTACAGAAAGCAGAGTTTGGAGACTGGTTTTCAGAAGAATCTTACAGAGAGCAGAGTTTTGAGACTGCGGTACAGAAGGACTGTTACAGAGAGCAGAGGTTGGAGACTGGGGAGCAGAAAAACTGTTGCAGAGGACAGAGGTTTGAGACTGGGGTGCAGCTCGACAATTGCAGAAAGCATAGGTTGGAGCCTGGGGTAGAGAAGGCATGATACAAAGAGCAGAGTTTGGATACTGGTGTGCAGTAGGATCTTACAGAGAGAAGAAGTTGGAGACTGATGTGCAGTAGGACTCTTACAGAGAGCAGTGTTTGGAGACTGGGATGCAGAAAGACTGATAGAGAAAGCAGAGATTGGAGTTTGTGGTGAAGAAAGAATGTTACAGAGAGCAGAGGTTGGAATGCAGTACAGAATGTCTTTTACAGAGAGCAGTGGTTGAAGTCTGGAGTGCAGAAGGATTGTTGCAGAGATCAGATGTTGCTAACTAGGGTGCATAAAGACTGTTGCAGAGAGCAAATGTTGGATACTAGGGTGCAGAAAAACTGATACATAAAGCAGAGGGTGGAGACTGGGGAGCAGAAGGACTCTTACAGAGAGCAGATTTTGGAGACTAGGTTGCAGAAGGACTGTTAAAGAGAGCAGAGTTTAGAGACTGGGATGCAGAAGGACTGTTGCAGAGAGCAGAGGTTGGAGAGTGGGATGGAGATGAATTGTTGCAGATAGAAGAGTTTGGAGACTGGGGTGCAGAAGGACTGTTGCAGAGAGCAGAGGTTAAAGACAGGTTTGCAGAAGGAACTTTGCAGAGAGCAGAGGTTGGAGATTGAGGTGCAGAAGGAATATTAAAGAAAGCAGTAGTAGAAGACTGGGGTGCAGAAGGATTGTTACAGAGAGCAGAGGTTGGAGACTGGAGTGCAGAAGGTCTGTTGCTGAGAGCAGAGGTTGGAATCTGGGGTGCAGAAGGACTGTTACAAAGAGCATAGCTTCTAGACTGGGTTGGAGAATTCCTGTTACGGAGAGCTGAGGTTGTAAACTGTTGTGCATAAGGACTGTTACAAAGAGCTGAGTTTGGAGACTGGGTTGCAGAAGGGTCTTACAGAGAGCAGAGGTAGGAGGCTGAGGTGCAAAAGGATCATTGTAGAGAGCAGAGTTTTCAGACTGAGTTGCAGAAGGACGGTTTCAGAGAGCAGATGTTGGGGACTGGTGTGCAGAAGGACTGTTACAGAGAGCAGAGTTTGGAGACTGGGGTGCAAAAGGACTGTGGCAGAGAGCAGATGTTTGAGACTGGGGTGGAGAAGAATCGTTGCAGAGAGAAGAGGTTGGAGACTGGGGTGCAGAAAGCCTGTTACAGAGACCAGAGTTTAGAGACTGGGTTGCAGAAGTCCTGTTACAAAGAGCAGAGTTTGGAGACTGTTGTGCAGCAGGACTGTTACAGAGTGCAGAGTTTAAAGACTAAGTTGCAGAAGGATCTTAGAGAGAGCAGACTTGTGAGACTGAGGTGCAGCAGGACTGTTACACAGAGCACAGGTAGGAGACTGGGGTGCAGAAGGGTCCTTGCAGAGAGCAGAGTTTTCAGACTGGCGTGCAGAAGAATTGTTGCAGAGAGCAGATGTTGAAGACTGAGGTGCAGAAGGACTGTTACAAAGAGCAGATTTTGGAGACTGGGTTGCTAAAAGACTGTTACAGAGAGCAGAGTTTGGAGTCTGAGGTGCAGAAGGACTGTTGTAGAGATCAGAGGTTGGAGACTGTTGTGCAGTAGGATCATTGCAATGAGCAGAGGTTAAAGACTTGGGTGCAGAAGGACTGATAGAAAAAGCAGAGATTGGAGTTTGTGGTGAAGAAGAAGTTTACAGAGAGCAGATGTTGGACTACAGTACAAAATGTCTTTTACAGAGAGCAGTGGTTGGTGTCTGGGGTGCAGAAGGACTGTTGCAGAGATCAGATGTTGAGAACTAGGGTGCAGAAAGACTGTTGCAAAGAGCAGAGGTTGGAGACTGCTGTGCAGAAGGACTGTTGCAGAGAGCAGAGGTTGGAGACTGGGGTTAAGAAGGGTCGGTGCAGAGAGTAGATGTTGGAGACTGGTGTTCAGAAGGACAGTTACAGGGAGCAGAGTTTGGAGACTGGGTTTGAGAAGGATTCTACAGAGAGCAGAGGTTGAAGAATTAGGTGCAGAAAGACTGTTACAGATGGTAGATATTGGAGACTGAGGTTCAGAAGTAACGTTGAGGAGTACAGAGTTTGGAGACTGAGGTGCAGAAGGATTGTTACAGAGAGAAGAATTTGGAAACTGGGGTGCAGACGGATTGTTGCAGATAGCGGATTTTGGAGTCTGTGGTGCATAAGGACTGTTGCAGAGAGCAGGGGTTGGAGACTGAGGTGCAGAAGGACTGTTATAGAGAGCAGAGGTTGGAGACTGGGGTGCAGAAGGACTGACACAGAAAGCAGAGATTGCAGTTTGGGGTGCAGAAAGACTGTTACAGAGAGCAGAGGTTGGATTCTGCAGTACAGGAGGACTGTTACAGAGAGCAGAGGTTGGAGACTGGGGTGCAGAAGGAGTGTAAGAGAGAGCAGATGTTGGTAACTAGGGTGCCGGAGGAATGTTGCAGAGAGCAGAGATTGGAGACTGGGGTGCAGAAGAACTGTTGCGGATAGCAGAGGTTGGAGACTGAGGTGCAGAAGGACTGTTGTAGAGATCAGAGTTTGGATACTGGGGTAAATTAGGATCATTGCAGAGAGCAGAGGTTAAAGACTTGGGTGCAGAAGGCCTGCTGCAGAGAGCAGATTTGGAGACTGGCGTGCAGAAGGCCTGTGACAGAGAAAAGAGGTTGGAGACTGGGGTGCAGAAGGACTGTTGTAGAGATTAGATATTGGAGACTGGGGTGCAGTAGGATCATTGCAGAGAGCAGAGGTTAAAGTCTGGGGTGCAGAAGGATCGTTGCAGAGAGCAGTGGTTGGAGACTTGGGTGCAGAAGGCCTGCTACAGAGAGCAGATTTGGAGACTGGCGTGCAGAAGGCCTGTTATAGACAGAAGAGGTTGGAGACTGGGGTGCAGAAGGACTGTAACAAAGAGCTGAGTTTGAAGACTGGGTTGCTTAAGGATCTTAAAGAGAGCAGAGGTTGGAGACTAAGGTGCAGGTGGACTGTTACAGAGAGCAGTGGTTGGAGCCTGGGTTGCAGAAGGATCTTGGAGAGCATAGGTTTCATACTTAGGTGCAGAAGTACTGTTAAAGAGAGCAGAGGTTGGAGAGTGAGGTGGGGAAGGACTGTTACGGAGAGCAGAATTTTGAGACTGAGGTGCAGAAGGACTGTTACAGAAAGCAGAGTTTGGAAACTCGGGTGCAGAAGGACCATTACAGAGAGCAGAGGTTGGAGACTTCAGTATAGAAGGACTGTAACAGAGAGCAGAGGTGGGAGACTTGGGTGAAGAAGGACTTTTACAGAAAGCAGAGGTTGGAGACTGGGTTTAAGAAGGACTGATACATAAAGCAGAGGTTTGAGTCTGGGGTGCAGAAGGACCGTTACAGAGAGCAGAGTTTGGTGAATGCGGTACAGAAGGACTGTTACAGAGAGCAGATATTGGAGACTGGGAAGCAGAAGGACTGTTGAAGAGGACAGAGTTTGGAGACTGGGGTGCCGCAGGACCCTTGCAGAAAGCAGAGGTTGGAGACTGGGTTGGAGAAGGAATGTTAGAGAGAGCAGAGTTTGGAAACTGGAGTGCAGAAAGATCTTACAGAGAGTAGAGGTTGGAGACTGTGGTGCAAAAAGACTGTTGCAGAGAGCAGACGTTGGAGACTGGGGTTTAGAAAGATCGTTGCAGAGAGCAGAGTTCGCAGACTGGGGTGCAGAAGGCTGTTGCAGAGAGAAGAGTTTGGAGACTGAGGTGCAGAAGGACTGTTACAGAGAGCTGATGTTGGAGACTGGGGTTCAGATGGATGTTACAGAGAGCAGAGGTTGGAGACTGAGGGGCAGAAGGATTTTAACAGACAGCAGAGGTAGGAGACAGGGGTGCAGGAGGTTCTTTGCAGACAGCAGAGTTTTCAGACTGTGGTGCAGAAGGACTGTTGCAGAGGCCAGATGTTGGAGACTGGGGTGTAGAAAGACTGTTGCAGAGAGCAGTGGTTGGAGATTGTGTTAACAATGATCGTTGCAGAGAGAAGAGATTGAGGACTGGTGTGCAGAAGGAATTTTACTGAGAGCAGAGTTTGGAGACTGGGTTTGCGAAAGATCCTACAGAGAGCAGAGGTTGGAGACTGAAGTGCAGAAGTACTGTTACAGAGAGTATAGGTTAGAGACTGAGGTGCAGAAGGACCGTTGCAGAGAACAGAGTTTGCAGATGGAGGTGCAGAAGGATTGTTACAGAGAGCAGAGTTTGGAGACTGGGGTGCAGAAGGACTGTTGCAGAGAGCAGATGTTGGAGACTGAGGTGCGGAAGTCCTGTTACAGAAAGCAGAGTTTGGAGACTCGGTTGCAGAAGGACAGTTTCAGAGAGCCGAGGTTAAATACAGGGGTGCAGAAGGCCTGCTATAGAGAGCAGAGTTTTGAGACTGGCGTGCAGAAGGCATGTTACAGAGAGGAGAGGTTGGGGACTGGGGTGGAGAAGGACTGTTACAGAGAGCAGAGTTTGGAGACTGGTTTGCTGAAGTAACTTACACAGAGTGGATTTTGGAGACTGAGGTGCAGGTGGACTGTTACATAGATCAGTGGTTGGAGACGGAGGTGCAGAAGAATCGTGGAGAGCAGAGGTTTCAAACTGAGGTGTAGAAGGACTTTTACAGAGAGCAGAGTTTAGAGACTGACGTGCAGAAGGACTGTTACAGAAAGCACAGTTTGGAAATTGGGGTGCAGAAGGACTGTTACAGAGAACAGAGGTTGGAGACTGCGGTATAGTAGGACTGTTACAGAGAGCAGAGGTTGGAGACAGGGGTGCAGAAGGACTGTTACAGAAAGCACAGGTTGGAGACTTAGGTGCAGAAGGATAGATACAAAGAGCAGAGGTTGGAGACTGGGGTTCAGAAAGACTGATTCAAAAAGCAGAAGTTGGAAACTGGGTTGCAGAAGGACCGTTACCAAGAGCAGGTTTGGAAACTGCGGAACATAAAGTCTGTTACAGAGTGCAGATTTCGGAGCCTGGGGAGCAGAAAGCCTGTTGCAGAGGACAGAGTTTGGAGACTGCGGTGGAGAAGAAATGTTACAGAGAGCCGCGTTTGGAAACTGGAGTGCAGAAAGATCTGACAGAAAGCAGAGTTTGGAGACCTGTGGTGCAGAAGGACTGTTGCAGAGAGCAGACGTTGGAGACTGGGGTCCAGAAGGTTCGTTCCATAGAGCAGAGTTTGGAGACTGGGGTGCAGAAGGACTGTTACAGAGAGCAGAGAGAAGAGGTTGGAGACTGGGAAGCAGATGGCCTGTTACAGAGAGCAGAGTTTGGGGACTGGGGTGCAGAAGGACTGTTACAGAGAACAGACTTAGAGACTGGGTTTCAGAAGGATCTTACAGAGAACAGAGGTTGGAGACTGAGGTGCAAAATGACTGTTACAGAGAGCGGAGTTTGGAGACTGGGGTGCAGAAGGATCGTTGCCGAGAGCAGATTTTTCAGACTGGGACTGTAGCATAGAGCAGATGTTGGAGACTTGGGTGCAGAAGGACTGTTGCAGAGAGTAGACGTTGGAGACTGGGGTTCAGGAGGATCAATGCAGAGAGCAGAGATTGGAGACTGGGGTGCAGAGGGCCTCTTACAGAGAGCAGAAGTTGGAAAATGGGTTGGAGAAGGCCTGTTACAGAGAGCAGAGTTTGAAGACAGGGGTGCAGAAGAACTTTTGGAGAGAGCAGAGTTTGGAGACCGGGTTGCAGAAGGATGTTACAGAGAGCAGGGGTTGGAGACTGAGGTGCAGAAGCACTGTTACAGAGAGAAGAGTTTGGAGACTAAGGTGCAGAAGAACCGTTGCAGAGAGGAGACTTGGAGACTGAGGTGCAGAAGGATTGATACAGAGAGAAGAGTCTGGATACTGGGGTGCAGAAGAACTGATACAGAAAGCAGAGGTTGAAGACTCTGGTGCAGATGGACCCTTAAAGAGAGCAGAGGTTGGAGACTGCAGTACAGAAGGACTGTTACAGAGAGCAGAGATTGGAGACTGGGCTGGAGAAGAACTGTTTCAGAGAGCAGATGTTTGAGTCTGGGGTAAAAAACGACTGTTCCAGAGAGCAGAGGTTGGAGACAGGGGTATAGAAGGACTGTTGAAGAGAGCAGAGGTTGCAGACTGAGTTGCAGAAGTACTGTTACAGAGGGCAGAGTTTGAGGACTGGGGTGGAAAATGACGGATACAGAAAGCAGAGTTTGGATACTGGTGTGCATAAGGACCCTTACAAAGAACAAAGTTTGGAGACTGCAGTACAGACAGACTGTTACAGAGAGCAAAGTTTAAAGACTGGGGTGCAGAAGAACTGTTATAGAGAACAGAGTTTGGAGACTGGTGTACAGAACGATTGTTGGGGTTAGCAGAGTATGGAGAATGAGGTGTAGAAAGACTGTTGCAGAGAGCAGAAGTTGAAGACTGGGTTATAGAAGGATTGTTGAAGAGAGCAGATGTTGGAGACTTCGGTGCAGAAAGACTGTTGCAGAGAGTAGCCATTGGAGACTGGGGTTCAGGAATAATCTTACAGAGAGCAGAGGTCAGAGAATGGGGCGAAGAAGGCCTGTTCTAGAGACTTGGGTGCAGAAGGACTGTTTGAGAGAGCAGAGTTTGGAGACTGGGTTGCAGAAGGATCTTACAAAGAGCAGAGTTTTGAGACTGAGGTGCAGAAGGACTGTTGCAGAGAGAAGAAGTTGGAGACTGGGATGCAGAAGGACCTTTGTAGAGAGAAGAGGTTTGAGACTGGGGTGAAGTAGGACTGTTGAAGAGAACAGAGGTTGGAGACTGGGGTGCAGAAGGACCTTTGTAGAGAGAAGAGCTTGGAGACTGAGGTGCAGAATTTTTGTTACAGAGAGCAGAGTTTGGAGACTGGGTTGCAGAAGGACTGTTTCTGCGAGCAGAGGTAGGAGACTGGTGTGCAAAAGGATCTTACAGAGAGTTAAGGTTGGAGACTGGCGTGCAGAAGGAATGTTGCAGAGAGCAGAGGTTGAAGACTGGGGTACTGAAGGACTGATAGAGAAAGCAGATGTTGGAGACTGGTGTGCAGAAGGACCGTTACAGAGACAGAGGTAGAAGACTCCGTTTCAGAAGGACTGTTACAGAGAGCAGAGAATGGAGACTGGGGTGCAGAAGGACTGTTACAGAGAGCAGAGGTTGGAGACTGGGGTGCAGAATGACTGAAAGAGAAAGCAGATGTTGGAGACTGGGCTGCAGAAGGACCGTTACAGAGAGCAGAGGTAGGAGACTACAGCTCAGAAGGACTGTTACAGAGAGCAGAGGTTGGAGACTGGGGTGCATAAGGACTGTTACAGAGAGCAGAGTTTGGAGACTTGGTTGCAGAAGGCCTGATAGAGAAAGCAAAGGTTGGAGACTGGGGTGCAGAAGGATTGTTACAGAGAGCAGAGGTAGAAGACTTCGGTTGAAAAGGACTGTTACAGAGAGCAGAGGCTTGAAACTGGGGTGCAGAAGGACTGTTACAGAGAGCAGAAGTTGGAGACTGGGGTGCAGAATGACTGACAGAGAAAGAAAATGTTGAAGACTGGGTTGCCGAGGGACCGTTACAGAGATCAGAGGTAGGAGACTCTGGTTCAGAAGGACTGTTACAGAGAGCAGAGGTTGGAAACTGGAGTGTACAAGGACTGTTGCAGAGAGCGAGGTTGGAGACTGAGGTGCAGAAGGTATGTTGCAGAGAGCAGAGGTTAGAGACTGGGGTACAGAAGGCTCATTGCAGAGAGTAGAGGTTGGAGACTGGGGTGCAGAAGGCCTCTTACAGAGAGCAGACGTTGGAGACTTGACTGCAGAAGGCCTGTTACAGAGAGCAGAGGTTAGAGACTGGGGTGCAGAAGGACTGTAACAAAGAGCAGAGTTTGGAGACTAGGTTGCAGAAGGATGTTACAGAGAGCAGAGTTTGGAGACTTAGGCCCAAAAGCAGTGTTACAGAGATAAGAGGTTGGAGATTGAGGTGCAGAAGTACTGTTTCAGAGAGAAGACTTGGAGACTGATGTGCAGAAGGATTGATACAGAGAGCAGAGGTTCGAGACTGGGGTGCACAAGAACTGATACAGAAAGCAGAGTTTGGAAACTGGGGTGCAAAAGGACCCTTAAAAAGAGCAAAGGTTGGAGACTGCAGTACAGAAGGACTGTTACAGAGAGCAGAGGTTGGAGACTGTGGTGGAAAAGAACTGTTTCAGAGAGCAGATGTTGGAGTCTGCAGTGCAAAAGGACTGTTGCAGAGAGCAGAGAATGGAAATTGGGTGTAGAAGGACTGTTGCACAGAGCAGAGGTAGCAGACTTAGTTGCAGAAGGATTGTTACAGTGGGCAGAGTTTGGAGACTGTGGTGGAAAACGATGGATACAGAAAGCTGAGGATGTATACTGTGGTGAGTAAGGACCCTGACAAAGAACAAAGGTTGGAGACTGCAGTACAGAAGGAGTGTTACAGAGAGCAGAGGTTGGAGACTGGCGTGCTGAATAACTGTTTTAGAGAACAGAGTTTTGAGACTGGGGTGCAGAAGGATTTTTGCAGAGAGCAGAGGTTGGCGAATGGGGTGCAGAAGGATCGTTAAAGAGAGCAGAGTTTGGAGACTGTGGTGCAGTATGTATTTTACAGAGAGCACAGGTTGGAGACTGAGGTGCAGATGGACCCTTACAGATACCATAGGTTGAAGACTGCGGTACAGAAAGACTGTTTCAGAGAGCAGAGTTTGGAGACTGGGGTGCAGAAGGATTGTTGAAGAGAGAATAGGTTGGAGACTGGGGTCAAAAGGCCTGTTACAGAAAGCAGAGTTTGGAGATTGGGGAGCAGAAGACCTGTTACAGAGCAAGGCTTGGAGACTAGGGTGCGGAAAGACAGTTACAGAGAGCAGAGTTTAAAGACTGGGTTACAAAAGGATCTTACAGAGAGCAGAGGTTGGAGACTGAGGTGCAGAAGGCCTGTTACAGAGAGCAGAGGTTGCAGACTGGGGTGTAGAACGACTGTTGCAGAGAGTAGAGGTTGGAGATTGGCATCCAGAAGGATTGTTGCCGACAGAAGAGGTTGGAAACTGGGGTGGAGAAGGACTGCTGCAGAGAGTAGAGGTTGGAGACTGAGGTGCAGAAGGACTGTTACAGAGAGCATAGGTTGGAGACTGGGGTTTAGAAGGACTGATACAGAAAGCAGACCTTGATGACCTGGGTGCAGAAAGACTGTTGCAGAGAGCAGAGTTTTGAGACTGAGGTGGAGAAAGACTGTTGAAGAGAGAAGATGTTGGAGACTGGGGTGCAGAAGTACTGTTGCAGAGAGAAGAGATTGGAGACTGGGGTCCAGAAGGAGTATTGCAGAGAGCAGAGGTTGCAGACTGTGGTGCAGAAGAACTGTTACAAAGAGCAGAGTTTAGAGAATGTGGGGCAGAATGACTGATACAGAAAGCAGAGGTTGGAGAATGGGGTGCAGAAAAACCCTTACAGAGAACAGAGATTGAAGACTGCGGTACAGAAGGACTGTAACAAAGAGCACAGGATTTAGATTGGGGTGCAGAATAAGTGTTGTAGAGAACAGAAGTTGAAGACTTGGGTGCAGATGGATCATTGCATAAAGCAGAGGTTTGAGACTGGGTTTCAGAAGGATCTTACAGAGAGCAGAATTAGAACACTGAGGTTCAGAAGGAGTGTTGCAGATATCAGAGGTTGGAGATTGGGGCGCCGAAGTACTGTTGCAGAGAGCAGAGTTTGGAGTCTGAGGTGCAGAAGAACTGTTACAGAGACCAGAGGTTAGAGACTGGGGTGCAGAAGGACTGATACAGAAAGCAGAGTTTGGAGACTGGGGAGCAGAAATATCGTTACAGAGAGACTGCAGTACAGAAGGACTGTTACTGAGAGCATAGTTTGAGACTGCAGTGGAAAAAGACTGTTACAGAGAGCATATTTTGGAGACTGGGGTGAGGAAGGACTGTTGCAGAGAGCAGAGGTTGCAGAGTGAGGTGCAGAAGGACTGTTAAAGAGAGCAGAGTTTGGTGGTGCAGAAGGACTTTTCTAGAGAGCAGATGTTGGAGACTGGGGTGCAGAAGGACTGTTGTGTAGAGTAGAGGTTGGAGACTTGGGTGCAGAAGGACTATTACAGAGAGTAGAGGCTGGAGATTGGGTTGCAGGAGAACTGTTGCAGAGAGCAGAGGTTGAAGACTGGGGTGGAGAAAGACTGTTGCAGAGAGTAGCATTTGGTGATTGTTGTGGCACAGGACAGTTGCAGAGAGCAGAGGTCTGAGACTGAAGTGGACAAGGACTGTTACAAAGAGCAGAGGTTGAAGACTGGAATGCAGAAGGACTGATACAGAAAGCAGAGGTTGGAGACTGGGGTGCAGATGGAGTGTTGCAGAGAGCAGAGTTTGGAGACTGCGGTGCAGTAGGACTATTGCAGAGAGCAGAGGTTGCAGACGGAGGTTCAGAGGACTGTTACAGCAGCAGAGTTTGGAGACTGTGGTGCATAAGGACTGATACAGAAAGCAGATGTTGGAAACTGGGGTGTAGAAGGACCATTAAAGAAATCAGAGGTTGGAGACTGCGGAACATAATGACTGATACAGAGACCAGAGGTTGGAGACTGGGGTGCAGAAGGACTGTTACAGAAAGCAGAGTTTGGAGACTTATTTTCAGAAGGATAATACAGAGAGCAGATGTTGGAGACTGAGGTGCAGAAGGACTGTTACAGAGAGTAGATATTGAAGACAAAGGTGTAGAAAGACAATTGCAAAGAGCAGAGGTTGAAGACTGAGGTGCAGAAGGACTGTTGCAGAGTTCAGAGGTTGGAGACTTGAGTGCAGAAGGACTGATAGAGTAAGCAGGGGATGGAGACTGGTGTGCAGAAGGACAGTTACAGAGAGAAGAGTTTGGAAACTGCAGTACAGAAGTACTTTTAAGGAGAGCAGATGTTGGAGACTGGAGTTGAGAAGGACTGTTGCAGAGATCAGATGTTGGAGACTTGGGTGCTGAAGGACTGTTGCAGAGAGGAGGTTGAGACTGGGGTTCAGAAAGACTGTTGCAGAGAGCATAGGTTGGAGACTGTGTTGAATTAGGACTATTGAAGAGAGCATATTTTGCAGACTGAGGTGCAGAAGGACTGTTACAGCAGCAGAGTTTGGAGACTGTGGTGCAGAAGGACTGATACAGAAAGCAGAGTTTGGAAACTGGGGTGCAGAAGAACCACTAAAGAAAACAGAGGTTGGAGACTGCGGAACAGAAGGACTATTACAGAGAGCAGAGGTTGGACTCTGGGGTGCAGAAGGACTGTTACAGAAAGAAGAGTTAGGAGACTGATTTTCAGAATGATAATACGGAGAGCAGACGTTGGAGACTGAGGTGCAGAAGGACTGTTACAGAGAGTAGATGTTGAAGACTAAGGTGTAGAAAGACCATTGCAGAGAGCAGTGGTTGGAAACTGAGGTGCAGAAGGACTGTTGTGGAGTGCAGAGGTTGGAGACTTGGGTGTAGAAGGACTTCTGCAGAGAGCAGAGGTTGGATAATAGGGTGCAGAAGAACTGTTGCAGAGAGCAGAATTTGGAGACTGAGGTGCAGAAAGACTGTACAGAGAGCAGAGTTTGGAGACTTTAGTGCAGAAGGACTGACAGAGAAAGCAGGGGTTGGAGACTGGTGTGCAGAAGGACAGTTACAGAGAGAAGAGTTTGGAAAATGCAGTACAGAAGGACTGTTACAGAGATCAGATGTTGGAGACTGGGGTGCAGAAGGACTGTTACAGAGAAAAGGTTGGAGACTGAGGTGCAGAAAGACTGTTGCAGAGAGTAGGGGTTGGATATTGGGGTGGAGAAGGACTGTTGCTGAGACCAAAATTTGGAGTCTGAAGTGCAGAAGCACTGTTAGAGAGATCAGTGTTTAGAGACTTGAGTGCAGAAGTACTGATACAGAAAGCAGAGTTTGGAGACTGGGGTGCAGAAGGACTATTGTAGAGAGCAGATGATGGAGACTGGGGTGCAGAAAGACTGTTGCATAGAGTAGAGGTTGGAGACTTGGGTGCAGAAGGACTATTGCGGAGAATAGAGGTTGGAGATTGGGTGCAGAAGAACTGTTGCAGAGAGTAGAGGTTGGAGACTGGGGTTGAGAAAGACTGTTGCAGAGAGTAGCATTTGGATATTGGGGTGCCAGAGGACTGTTGCAGAGAGCAGAGGTTGGAGACTGAAGTGGAGAAGGACTGTTACAGAGAGCAGAGTTTGGACACTTAGGTGCAGAAGGACTGACACAGAAAGCAGAGTTTGGAGACTGGGGTGCAGAAGGACTGTTGAAAAGAGCAGAAATTGTAGTCTGAGTTGCAGAAGGACTGTTACAGCAGCAGAGTTTTGAGACTGTGGTGCAGAAAGAGTGATACAGAAAGCAGAGGTTTGAAACTAGGGTGCAGAAGGCCCATTAGAGAAAACAGAGGTTGGAGACTTCGGAACAGAAGGACTGCTACAGAGAGCAGAGGTGGTAGACTTGGGTGCAGAAGAAGTGTTGTAGAAAATAAAGGTTGGAGACTGGGGTGCAGAAAGATCATTGCAGAGTGAAGACTTGGAGACTGAGGTTCAGAAGGATTGATACAGAGAGCAGAGGTTGGATACTGGGGTGTAGTAGGACTGTTGTAGAGAGCAGAGGTTGGAGATTGGGGTGCAGAAGGACTGTTGCAGAGAGCAGAATTTGGACACTTAGGTGCAGAAGGACTGTTACAGAGAGCAGAGGTTGGAGACATGATTTTAGAAGGTCTAATACAGAAAGCAGAGTTTTGAGATTGGGGTGCAGAAGGACCATTACAGAGAGAAGTCTTTGGAAACTGCAGAACAGAAGGACTGTTACAGAGAGCAGAGGTTGGAGACTGGGGTGGAGAAGGACTGTTGCAGAGATCAGATGTTGGAGACTGGGGTGCAGAAGGACTGTTGCAGAGAGGACGTTGGAGACTGAGGTGCAGAAGGACTGTTGCAGAGAGTAGGGGTTGGAGACTGGGGTGCAGATGAACTGTTGTGGAGAGGAGACGTTGGAGATTGGGGTGGAAAAAGACTGTTGCTGAGACCAAAATTTGGAGTCTGAGGTGCAGAAGGACTGTTACAGAGAGCTGTGGTTAGAGACTTGATTGCAGAAGTACTGATACAGAAAGCAGAGATTGGAGACTGGGGTGCAGAAGGACTAATGTAGAGAGGAGATGTTGGAGACTGGGGTGCAGAAAGACTGTTGCATAGAGTAGAGGTTGGAGACTTGGATACAGAGGACTATTGCAGAGAGTAGAGGTTGGAAACTGGGGTGGAGAAAGACTGTTGCAGAGAGTAGCATTTGGAAATTGGGGTGCCACAGGACTGTTACAGAGAGCAGAGGTTGGAAACTGGGGTGCAGAAGGACTGATACAGAAAGCAGAGTTTGGAGACTGGGGTGCATAAGGACTATTGCAGAGAGTAGAGTTTGCAGACTGATGTGCAGAAGGACTCTTACAGCAGCAGATTTTTGAGACTGTGGTGCAGATGGACTGATACAGAAAGCAGAGGTTTGAAACTAGGATGCAGAAGGACCATTAAAGAAAACAGAGGTTGGAGGCTTCGGAACAGAAGGACTGTTACAGAGTGCAGAGTTTGGAGACTTGGGTGCAGAAGAAGTGTTGTAGAAAACAGAGGTTGGAGACTGGGGTGCAGAAGGAACGTTGCAGAGAGAAGACTTGAAGACTGAGGTTCAGAAGGATTGATACAGAGAGCAGAGGTTGGAGACTTGGGTGCAGTAGGAGTGTTACAGAGAGCAGATGTTGGAGATTGGGGTGCAGCATAACTCTTGAAGAGAGCAGAGGTTGGAGACTGACGTGCAGAAGGACTGATACAGAAAGCAGATTTTGGAGACTGGGGTGCAGAAGGACCATTACAGAGAGCAGAGGTTTGAGACTACAGTACAGAAGGACTGTTACCGAGAGCAGAGTTTTGAGACTGGGGTGTAGAAGTACTGTTACAGAGAGAAAAGGTTGGAGAATGGCGTTCAGAATAAGTGTTGTAGAGAACAGAGGTTGGAGACTCGGTTGCAGAAAGACAATTGTAGAAAGCAGAGGTTGGAGATTGGGGCGCAGAAAGACTGTTGCGGAGAGGAGAGGTTGGAGTCTGAGGTGCAGAAAAACCGACACAGAAAGCAGAGTTTGTAGACTGGGGAACAGAAGGATCGTTACAGAGAGCAGAGTTTGGAGACTGCAGTACAGAACACTGTTACAGAGAGCAGAGGTTGGAGACTGGGGTGGAGAAGGATTGTGGCAGAGAGCAGATTTTGGAGACTGGTGTGCAGAAAGACTGTTGCAGAGAGCAAGGTTGAAGACTGGGGTGCAGAAGGACTGTTGCAGAGAGCAGAGGTTGCAGAGTGAGGTGCATAAGGACTATTACAGAGAGCAGAGTTTGGAAACTGTGTTGCAGAAGGACTGATACAGAAAGCAGAGGATAGAGACTGGGGATAAGAAGGACCCTTACAGAGAATAGAGGTTGAAGACCCTTGTACATAAGAACTGTTTTAGAGGACAGAGGTTGGAGACTGGGGTGCAGAGGGACCATTGCAGAGAGCAGAGTTTGGAGACTGGGGTGCAGAAGGAATGTGACAGAGAGAAGAGTTTGGAAACTGAGGTGCAGGAAGATCTTACAGAGAGAAGAGTTTGAAAACTGGGGTGCAGAGATACCATTGCAGAGAGCAGAGTTTGGAGACTGAGGTGCAGAAGGACTGTTGCAGAGAGCAGATATTGGAGACGTGGGTGTAGAAGGACTGTTGCAGAGAGTAGAGGTTGGAGATTGGGGTGCAGAAGGACTGTTGCAGAGAGCAGAATTTGGACACTGAGGTGCAGAAGGACTGTTAAAGAGAGCAGAGGTTGGAGACTTGATTGCAGAAAGACTAATACAGAAAGCAGAGGTTTGAGACTGGGGTGCAGAAAGACCATTACAAAGAGAAGTGTTTGGAAACTGCAGTACAGAAGGACTGTTACAGAGAGCAGAGGTTGGAGACTGGGGTGGAGAAGAACTGTTGCAGAGATCAGATGTTGGAGACTGGTGTGCAGAAGGACTGTTGCAGAGAGTAGAGGTTGGAGATTGGGGTGCAGAAGGAACGTTGCAGAGAGGAGAGGTGGGAGACTGAGGTTCAGAAGGATTGTTACAGAGTGCAGAGGAAGGTTACTGGGGTACAGAAGGACTGTTCCAAAGAGCAGATGTTGGAGACTGGGGTGCAGAAGGCCTGTTACAGAGAACAGAGTTTGGAGACTGAAGTGATGAAGGATCGTTACAGAGAGCAGATGTTGCAGACTGAGGTGCAGAAGGACTTTTACTAAGAGGAGAGGTTGGAGACTGGGGTGCATAAGGATTCTTAAAGAGAGCAGACGATGGAGACTGGGGAGCAAAAGGAGTGTTACAGAGAGCAGAGTTTGGTGATTGAGGTGCAGAAGAACTGTTACAGAGAAAAGCTGTTGGAGACTGGGGTGAAGAAGCCCTCTAACAGAGAGCAGAAGTTGGAGACTAAGGTGCAGAAAGACTGATGCAGAGAGCAGAGGTTTGAGACTGGGTTTCAGAAGAACTGTTTTAGAAAGCAGAGTTTTGAGACTACAGTACAGAAGGACTGTTACAGAGAGTAGAGCTTGGAGACTGGGGTGCAGAAGGAATGTCACAGAGAACAAAGTTTGGAAACTGGGGTGCAGAAGGATTTTATAGAGACCAGAAGTTGGAGACTGGGGTACAGAAGGACTGTTGCTGAGAGCAGACGTTGGAGACTGGGGTGCAGAAAGAACGTTGCAGAGAGTAGAGGTTGCAGACTTGCGTGTAGAAGGACTGTTGCAGAGAACAGATGTTTGAGACAGGGGTGTAGAAAGACTGTTGCAGAGAGCAGAGGTTGGAGACTGGGGTGCAAAAGGATCGTTACAGAGAGCAGAGTTTGGAGAGTGCAGTACAGAAGGACTGTTACCTAGAGCAGAGTTTGGAGACAGGGGTGCAAAAGAACTATTGCAGAGTAAAGTTTTTGAAGACGGGGTGCAGAAGAAATGATGCAGAGAGCAGAGGATGGAGACTAAGGTGCAGAAGGACTTTTACAGAGAGCAGAGTTTGGAGACTGGGGTGCACAAGGACTGTTACAGAAAGCCATGTTTGGAGACTTCTTTTTAGTAGGATCATACAGAGAGCAGAGGTTGGAGAGTGGGGTGCAGAAGGATCGAGGACGAGAGCAAAAGTTGGAGACTAAGTTGTAGAAGAATCATTGCAGAGAGCAAAGTGCAGACTGGGGTGCAGAAGGATCATAACAGAGAGAAGAGGTGGGAGACTGGGGTGCAGAAGGACAGTTACAGAGAGCACAGTTTGGAAACTGGGGTGCAGATAGAATTTTGCAGAAAGCAGAGTTTGGATTCTGGGGTTCAGAAAGACTGTTGCAGAGAGCAGAGGTTGGATACTGAGATGCAGAAGGACTGTTACACATAGCAGACTTTGGAGACTGGGGTGAAAAATTATGATACAGAAAGCAGAGGTGGAAGACTGGGGTGCAGAAGAATTGTTACAGAGAGCAGAGGTTGGAGACTGGTGTGCAGAAGGACTGTTACAAAGAGCAGAGATTGAAGACTGGTGTGTAGAAGGACTGTTGCAGAGAGCAGAGATTGAAGACTTGGGTTCAGAAGGACTGTTGCAGAGAGCAGAATTTGGAGACTGAGGTTCAGAAGGACTGTTACAAAAAGCAGAGTTTGGAGATTGGGGTGCTGAAGGACTGATACAAAGAGCAGAGTTTGGAGACTGTGTTTCAGAAGGCCTGTTACAGAGAGCAGAGGTTGGAGACTGGGTGCAGAAGGGCTGTTACAGAGAGCAGAGTTTGAAGAGTGGTGTGTAGAAGGATCGTTGCAGAGAACAGATTTTGGAGACTTGAGTGCAGAAGGACGGTTGCAGAGAGCAGATGTTGGAGACTGGGCTGCAGAAGGACTGTTGCAGAGAGCAGAGTTTTGAAACTGGATTGCAGAAGCATTGTTACACAGAGCAGAGGTTGAAGACTGCGGTGTAGAAGAACTGTTGCAGAGAGCAGAGTTTGGAGACTGGGGTAGAGAAGGACTGTTACAGAGAGAAGATGTTTGAGACTGAGATGCAGACGGACTGTTACAAAGAGCAGAGTTTGGATACTGGGGTGCAGAAGGACTGATACAAAAAGCAGATGTTGGAGACATGTGTCCAGAATGAATCTTAACTAGAGGAGAGGATGGAGACTGCAGTATAGAAGGACTGTTACAGAGAGCAGAGGTTGGAGACTAGGGTCCAGAAGGACTTTTTCAGAGAGCAGAGTAGAGCTTGGAGACTGGGGTGCAGAAGGAATGTCACAGAGAAAAAAGTTTGGAAACTGGGGTGCAGAAGGATCTTATAAAGACCAGAAGTTGGAGACTGAGGTGCAGAAGGACTGTAACAGAGAGCAGAGTTTGGAGACTGTGGTGCTGAAGGACTGATACATAAAGCAGTGTTTGGAGACTGGTGTGCAGAAGGACCGTTTCAGAGAGCAGAGTTTGGAGACATGGGTGGAGAAGAAATGTTACAGAGAGCAGAGTTTGGAAACTGGAGTGCAGAAGGATCTTACAGAGAGTGGAAGTTAGAGACTGTGGTACAGAAGGACTGTTACAGAGAGCAGATTTTGAAAACTGGGGTGCAGAATGATTTTTTAGAGAGCAGAGGTTGGAGACTGAAGTGCAGGAGGATCGTTGCAGAGAGTAGATGTTGGAGAGTTGGGTGCAGATGGATTGTTTAGAGAGCAAATTTTGGAGACTGGGGTGCATAAGGACTCTTGCAGAGAGCAGAGTTTGAAGACTGAGGTGGAGAAGGACTGTTACAGAGAAAGCGGTTGGAGACTGGGGTACAGAAGGATTGTTGCAGAGAGCAGAGTTTTAAGACTGAAGTACAGAAATATCGTTGCAGAGAGCAGAGGTGGAGACTTGGCTGCAGAAGTATTGTTACACAGAGCACACGTTGTAGACTGGGGTGCAGAAGGAATGTTGCAGACTGCAGTGGTTGGAGACTGGGGTGCATAAGGACTGTTGCAGAGAGCAGAGTTTGATATGAGATGCAGAAGGACTGATACAGAAAACAGAGGTTGGAGACTGGTGTGCCAAAGGACTGTTACAAAGAGCAGAGTTTGGAGAATGCGGTACAGAAGGACTGTTACAGAGAGCAGAGGTTGGCAACTGGGGGGCAGAAGGAGTGTTGCAAAGAACAGAGGTTGGAGACTGAGGTGCAGAAGGACTGTTACAGAGAGCAGAGTTTTTAGACAATGTTGCCGAAGGATCTTACAGAGAGCAGAGTTTGTAGACCGAGGTGCAGCAGGACTGTTAAAGAGAGCAGAGGTTGGAGACTGGGGTTCAGAAGGCCTGTTATGGAGAGCAGAGTTTGGAGAAGGTCTCCAGACGGACTGTTACTGATAGCAGAGATTGGAGACTTGGTTGCAGAAAGATTATCCAGAGAGCAGATGTTGGAGACTTAGGTGCAGAACGACTGTTACAGAGAGTAGAGGTTGGAGACTGAGTGTCAGAAGGATCGTTGCAGAGAACAGAGGTTGGAGACTGGGGTACAGAAGGATCCTTGCAGTCAGCAGAGTTTCCAGACTGAGATTCAGAAGCACTCTTACACAGAGCAGAGGTTGAAGACTGAGGTGAAGAAGGACAGTAACAGAGAGCAGATGTGGGAGACGGGGTGCAGGACTGATACGGAGCAGAAGTTGGAGACTGAGGAACAGAAGGACTGTTACAGAGAGCAGAGGTTGGAGACTTGGGTGCAGAAGGATAATTGCAGAGAGCAGAGTTTTCAAACTGAGGTACAGAAGAACTGTTGCAGAGAGCAGATGTTGGAGATTGAGCAGAGGTTGGAAAGCGGGGTGCAGAAGGACTTTACAGAGAGCAGAGATTGGAGACTGGGGTGCAGAAGGACTGTTGCAGAGCAGATTATGGAGACTAGGGTGTAGAAGGACTGTTCCAGAGAGAAGAGGTTGGAGACTGGGGTGCATAAGGACTGTTGCAGAGAGCAGATGTTGGAGACTGGCGTGGAGAAGAAATGTTGCAGAGAGCAGTATTTGGAGACTGGAGTGCATATGGACTATTGCAGGCAGCAGAGGTTGCAGACTGAAGTGCAGAAGGACTGATACAGACAGCATAGTTTCGAGAATGTGGTGAAGAAGGACTGATGCAGAAAGCAGACGTTGAAGAATGTGGTGCAGAAGGACCCTTAAAGAGAACAGAGGTTGGAGACTGCGGTACAGAAGGACTTTTACAAAGAGCAGAGGTTTTAGACTGGGGTGCAGAATAACTGTTGTAGAGATCAGAGTTTGGAGACTTCGGTGCAGAAGGACCATTGCAGAAAACAGAGGTTGAAGACTGGGTTTCAGAAGAATCGTACAGAGAGCAGATTTTGCACACTGAGGTGCAGAATGACTGTTGCAGAGAGCAGAGGTTGGAGATTGGGGCACAGAAGGACTTTTGCAGAGAACAGAGGTTGGAGTTTGAGGTGCAGAAGGACTGTTACAGAGAGCAGAGGTCAGAGACTGGGGTGCAGAATGAGTGATACATAACGCAGAGTTTGGAGACTCAGGTGCGTAAGGTCCGTTACAGAGAGCAGAGGTTGGAGATTGCAGTACAGAAGGACTGTTACAGAGAGCATAGTTTGTAGACTGGGGTGCAGAAGCATCATAGAGAGAGCAGAGTTTGGAGACTGAGGTGCAGAAGAACTGTTGCAGAGAGCAGAGATTGGAGACTGGGTTGCAGAAGGACTGATACAGAGGGCAGAGTTGGGAGACTGGTGTGCAGAAGCATCTAACAGCGGGCGAAGTATGGAGACTGAGGTGCAGAAAGTCTGTTGCAGAGAGCAGAGGTTGGAGACTGGGTACAGAAGGACTGTGCAGAGTGTAGAAAAACTGTTACAGAGATCAGTGTTTAGAGACTGAGATGCAGAAAGACTGTTGCAGAGAGCAGAGGTTGGAGACTTTGGTGAAGAAGAATGGTTAAAGAGAGCAGAGTTTGGAGACTTGGGTGAAGAAGGCCTGTTACAGAGAAAAGAGGTTGGTGACTGGAGTGCAGAAGGCCTCTGACAGAGAGCAGAGATTAGAGACTGAGGTGCAGAAGGACAGTTGCTGAGAACAGAAGTTGGAGAATGGGGTGCATAAGGACCGTTGCTGAGAGAAGAGGTTTGAGACTGATGTGCAGAAGGACTTTTACAGAGAGCACAGGTAGGAGACTGGGGTGCAAAATGAATGTTGCAGAGAGCAGAGGTTGGAGACTGTGGTGCAGGAGGACTGTTACAGAAAGTAGAGGTTAGAGACTGAGGTGCAGAAAGACTGTTAAAGTGAGCAGAGGTTGAAGAGTGGGTTCAAAAGGACGTATTGAGAAAGCAGATGTTGGAGACTGGGGTGCAGAAGGACGGATAAAGAGAGCATAGGTTGGAGACTCCGGTACAGAAGGACTGCTACAGAGTGCAGAGGTTGGAGAATGGGGTGCAGAAGCACTGTTGCAGAGAACAAAGTTTGGAGACTGGGGTGCAGAAACACCTTTGCAGAGAGCAGAGGTTGGAGACTGAGGTACAGAATTATTGTTACAGAGAGCAGAGTTTGGAGACTGGGGTGCAGAAAGACTGTTTCAGTGAGCAGAGTTTGCAGCCTGGGTTTCAGAAGGGTCTCACAGAGAGAAGAGGTTGTAGACTGATGTACAGAAAGACTGTTACAGCGAGCAGAGTTTGGAGACTGGGGTCCAGAAGGATTGTTGCAGAGAGCAGAGTTTTCACACTGAGGTACAGAAGAACTGTTGCAGTGAGCAGATGTTGGAGACTGGGTGAACAAGGACTGTTGCAGCGAGCACAGGTTGGAGACAGGGTGCAGAAGGATCGTTGCAGAGAACAGAGTTTGGAGACTGTGGTGCAGAAGGACTGTTACAGAGAGCAGAGTTTGGAGACTGGGTTGCAGAAGGATCTTACAGAAATCAGAGGTTGGAGACTGAGGTGCAGAAGCACCGTTGCAGAGAGTAGAGTTTGGATACCTAGGTGCAGAAGGACCGTTGCAGAGAGCAGAGCTTGGAGACTGAGGTGCAGAATGATTGATAAAGAGAGCAGAGGTTGGAGACTGGTGTTCAGAAGGAATGTTGCAGAGATCAGAGGTTTTAGATTGGGGTTTAGAAGGACTGTTGCAGAGAGTAGAACTTGGAGATTGGGGTGAAGAAGGACTGTAGCAGAGAGCAGAGGTTGCAGACTAAGGTGCAGAAGGACAGTTACACAGAACAAAGTTTGGAGACTCGGGTGCAGAAGGATTAAGACAGAAAGCAGTGCTTGGAGACTCGTGTGCAGAAGGACCCTTACAGAAAGCAGTGGTTGGAGACTGCAGTACAGAAAGACTGTTAAAAAGAGCAGAGGTTGGAGACTGGGGTGGAGAAGAACTGTTGCAGAGAGCAGATGTTGGAGACTGGTGTGCAAAAGGACCGTTGCAGAGAGCAGAGGATGGAGACTGGGATTTAAGAGGACTGTTTCAGAAAGCAGAGGTTGCAGACTGAGTTGCAGAAGGACTGATACAGAGGACATAGTTTGGAGACTGTGGTTCAAAACGACTGATACAGAAAGCAGAGTGTGGATACTGGAGTACATAAGGACACTTACGGAGAAAAGAATTTGGAGGCTGCGGTACAGAAGGACTGTTACAGAGAGCATGGGTTCGTGACTGGGGTGCAGAAGGATCATTGGGGTGAGCAGAGTATGGAGACTGGGGTGTAGAAGGACTGTTGCAGAGAGCACAGGTTGGAGACTAAGGTGTAGAAGGACTGCTGCAGAGAGCAGAGTTTGGAGACTGGGTGCAGAAGGACTTTTGCATAAATCAGAGGTTGGAGACTGCGTTACAGAAGGACTGTTACAGAGAGCAGAGGTTGGAGACAGTTTTGCAGAATTATCTTAAAGAGAGCATATGTTTGAGACTGGGGTGCAGAAGGACTGTTGCATAGCAGATTATGGAGACTAAGGTGTAGATGGACTGTTTCCGAGAGCAGAGGTTGTAGACTGGGGTGCAGAAGCATCATACAAAGAGCAGAGATTGGAGACTGAGGTGCTGAAGCACTGTTACAGAGAGCAGAGATTTGAGACTGGGGTGCAGAAGGACTTATACAGAGGGAAGAGTTGGGAGACTGGGGTGCAGAAGCATCATACAGCGAGAGACCTATATAAACTTGGTGCAGAAAGACTGTTGCAGAGAACAGAGGTTGGAGACTGGGGTGCAGAAGGACTGTTAAAGAGAGCAGATGTTGCAGACTGTGGTGCAGAAGGACTGTTGCAGTGAACATCAGTTGGAGACTGGGGTGCATGAGGACCGTTGCTGAGAGAAGATGTTGGAGAATGATGTGCAGAAAGATTGTTACAGACAGCATAGGTTGGAGACTGAGTTTCAGAAGGACTGTTACAGAGAGTAGAGTTTGGAGACTTTGGTGCAGAAGGACTGATACAGAGAGCAGAGTTTGGAGTCTGGGGTACAGAAGGAATGTTGCAGAGTGCAGAGTTTTAAACTGGCGTGCAGAAGTACTGTTGCAGAGAGCAGAGTTTGGAGACGGGGTGCAGAAGGAGTGTTACAGAGAGCATAGGTTGAAGCCTGTGGTGCAGAAGGACTGATACAGAAAGCAGGGTTTGGAGACGGGGATGAAGAATGACCGTTACAGAGATTAGAGGTTGGATACAGGTGTGCAAAAGGATCTTACAGGGAGCAGAGTTTTGAGACTATGGTATAGAAGGAGTGTTGCAGAGAGCAGAGGTTGGAGACTGGGGTGCAGAAGGACTGTTGCAGAGAGCAGAGGTTAAAGACTGTGGTGCAGAAGGACTTTTACAGAGAACAGAGTTTGGACACTGGGGTGAAGAAGAATCGTTGCAGAGAGCAGAGATTGGAGACTCGTGTGCAGAAGGACTGTTACAGAGAGCAGAGTTTGGAGACTGGGGTGCAGAAACACTGTTACAGAAAGTAGAGATAGGAGAGTGAGGTACAGAAGAACTGTTACGAGAGCAGTGTTTGGAGACTACGGTGCAGAAGGACTGTTTTAGAGAGCAGAGGTTTTAGACTTGGGTGTTGAAGGACTGTTGCAGAGAGTAGAGGTTGGAGATTGGGGTGAAGAAGGACTGTAGCAGAGAGCAGAGGTTGGATACTAAGTTGCAGAAGGACAGTTACAAAGAACAAAGGTTGGAGACTCTGGTGCAGAAGGACTGATACAGAAAGCAGAGCTTGGAGACTCGTGTGCAGAAGGACCCTTACAGAGAGCAGTGGTTGGAGACTGCAGTACAGAAGGACTGTTAAAAAAAGCAGATGTTGGAGACTGGGGTGGAGAAGAACTGTTTAGAGAGCAGATGTTGGAGACTGGTTTGCAAAAGGACTGTTTCATAGAGCAGAGGATGGAGACTGAGGTTCAAGAGGACTGTTTCAGAATGCAGAGGTTGCAGACTTAGTTGCAGAAGGACAGATACAGAGGGCATAGTTTGGAGAGTGTGGTTCAAAACGACTGATACAGAAAGCAGAGTTTGGATACTGGAGTACATAAGAACACTTACGGAGAAAAGAGTTTGGAGACTACGGTACAGAAAGACTGTTACAGAGAGCATGAGTTCGAGACTGGGGTGCAGAAGAATTATTGGGGTGAGCAGAGTATAAAGACTGGGTTGTAGAAGGACTGTTGCAGAAAGCAGAGTTTCTATACTGCGTTGTAGAAGGACTGTTGCAGAGAGCAGACTTTGGAGACTGGGGTGCAGAAGTACTGTTGCATAAAGCAGAGGTTGGAGACACGGGTAAAGTATTATCTTACAGAGAGCATATGTTGGAGACTGGGGTGCAGAAGGACTGTTGTATAGCACATTATGGAGACTAAGGTGTAGATGGACTGTTTCCGAGAGCAGAGGTTGTAGTCTGGGGTGCAGAAGCATTATACATAGAGCAGGGTTTGGAGACTGAATTGAAAAAGCACTTTTGCAGAGAGCAGAGATTGGAGACTGGGGTGCAGAAGGACTGATACAGAGTGCAGAGTTTGGAGAATGGGGTGCAGAAGCATCTTACAGCGAGCGACCTATGGAAACTTGGTGCAGAAAGACTGTTGCAGTAAGCAGTGGTTGGAGACTGGGTTGGAGAAGGAATGTTACAGAAAGCAGAGTTTGTAAACTGGGGTGCGGAAAGACCGTTACAGAGAGCAGAGTTTGGAGACTGAAGTACAGAAGGACTGTAACACAGAGCAGAAGTTGGAGACTGTGGTGCAGAAGGACTGTTGCAGAGCAGATGTTGGATACTGGGGTGCAGAAGGACTGTTGCAGAGAGCAGAGGTTGGAGACTGTGGTCCAGAAGGACTGATACAGAAAGCAGATTTTGGAGACAGGGGTGCAGAAGGACCATTACAGAGAGCAGAGTTTAGAGACTGTGGTACAGAAGAACTGTTGTAGAGAACAAGGTTGGAGACTGGGGTGCCTAGAGACCATTGCAGAGGGAAGACGTTGGAGACTGCAGTGCAGAAGCAATGTTACAGAGAAAAGAGTGTGGAAACTGGGGTGCAGAAGAATCTTAAAGAGAGGAATGTTTGGAGACTTGGGTGCAGAACGATTGTTGAAGAGAGAAGATGTTAGAAACTGGGGTGCAGAAGGATCGTTGCAGAGAGTACATTATGGAGACTGTGGTATTGAAGGACTGTTCTAGAGAGCAGACGTTGGAGACTGGGGTGCAGGAGGACTGTTGCAGAGACCAGTTGTTGAAGACTGAGGTGCAGAAAAAACATTTACAGAGAGCAGTGTTTGGAGACTGAGGTGCAGAAGGACTAATACTGAGAGCTGAGTTTGGTGACTGGGAACCAGAACGATCTTACAGAGAGGAAATTTTTGAGACTGGGGTGCAGAAGGATTGTTGCAGAGAGCAGACTTTGGACACTGGGGTGCAGAAGGATCATTGCAGAGAGTAGATTATGGAGACTGGTGTATAGAAGGACTGTTCTAGAGTACAGAGTTTGGAGACTGGGGTGAAGAAGGACTGTTGCAGAGAGCAGTTGTTGAAGACTGAGGTGTAGAAAAACTGTTACAGAGATCAGTGTTTAGAGACTAAGGTGCAGAAGGACTGTCACAGAGAGGAGAGGTTGGAGACTGGGTACAGAAGGACTGTGCAGAGTGCAGTGTTTGGAGACTGGGATGCAGAAAGACTGTTAGAGAATAGAGGTTTGAGACTGCTGTACAGAAGAACTGTTAAAGAGAGCAGAGGTTTGAGACAGGTGTGCAGAAGGATTTAAAGACAGCAGAGGTTGGAGACTGGGGTGCAATAGGACTGATGCAGAGAGCAGAGTTTGGAGAATGGGGTGCAGAAGGATTGTTGCAGAGAGAAATGGTTGGAAACTGAGGTGCAGAAAGCCTGTTACAAAGAGCAGAGCTTGGAGACTGGGGAGTAGATGACATGTAACACACAGCAGAGTTTGGAGACTGAGTGGCATAAGGATCTTACAGAGAGCAGAGGTTGGTGACTGAGGTGCAAAAGGACTCTCAGAGAGAGCAGAGGTTGGAAACTGGGTTCCAGAAGGATACTTTCAGAGAGCAGAGTTTTTAGAATGAGGTTTAGAAAAACTGTTGCAGAGAGCAGATGTAGGGGACTGGGGTGCAGAAGAACTGTTGCAGAGAGCATAGGTTGGAGACTTGGTTGTAGAAGGATTGTTGCAGAGAACATAGGGTGCAGACAGGGGTGCCAAAGGAGTTTTACAGATTGCAGAATTTCGAGACTGTAGTGCAGAAGGACTGTTATAGAAAGAAGAGTTTGGAGACTGGTTTTTAGAAGGATCTTACAGAGAGCAGACGTTGGCGACTGAGGTACAGAAGGACTGTTACAGAAAGTAGATGTTGAAGACTGAGGGGCAGAAAGACCTTTTCAAAGAGAAGAGGTTGGAGACTGAGGTGTCGAAACAATGTTGCAGAGTGCAGAGGCTGGAGACTTGGGTGTAGGACTGTTGCAGAGAGCAGAGGTTGAAGTTTGGGGTTCCGAAAGACTGTTGCAGCTGGCAGACGTTTGAGACTGAAATGCAGAAAGACAGTTAAAGAGCACAGGTTGGAGATTGAGTGCTGAAGGACTGATAGAGAAAGCAGAGGTTGGAGAGTGAGGTGCAGGAGGACCGGTACAGAGAGAAGAGTTTGGAAACTGCAGTACAAAAGTAATGTTACAGAGAGCATAGCTTCGAGACTGGGGTGGAGAAGGACTGTTGTAGAGAGCAGATGTTGGAGACTGGGGTGCAGAAGGACTGTTGCAGAGAGCAGAGGTTGGAGACTGGTTGCAGTAGGACAATTGGAGATTGCAGAGGTTGCAAGCTGTGTTGGAGAAAGACTGTTACAGAGCAGAGTTTGGAGACTGTGGTGCAAAAGGCCTGTTACAGACAGCAGAATTTGCAGACTGGGGTGCAGAAGAAGTGTTCTAGAGAACAGAGGTTGAAGACTGGGATGCAGAAGGATCGTTACAGAGACCAGAGGTTGGAGACTGGGGTTCAGAAGGACTGATACAGAAAGCAGATTTCGGAGACTGGGGTGCAGAAGGCCTGTTACAGACAGCAGAGTTTGGAGACTGGGGTGCAGAAAGATTGGTACAGAGAGCAGAGTTTGAATACTAGGTTGCAGAAAGATATTAAGGAGAGCAAAAGTTTGAGACTGAGGTGCAGAAGCACTGTTACAGAGAGAAGAGGTTGGAGACTGAGGTGCAGAAGGACCATTGCAGAGAGCAGACATTGGAGACCGAGGTGCAGAAGGATTGTTACAGAGAGCAGAGGTTGGAGACTGGGGTGCAAAAGGACTGATACCGAAAGCAGAGGTTGGAGACTCGGGTGCCGAAGGACCCTTACAGAGAGCAGAGTTTGGAGACTGAGGTGCAGCAGGACTGTTGCAGAGAGTAGAGTTTGCAGACTGAGTTGCAGGACTGTTACAGTGGGCAGATTTTCGAGACTGTGGTGGAAAACGACTGATACAAAAAGCAGAGGTTGGATACTGGGGTGCATAAGGACCCTTACAGAGAGCCGAGGTTGGAGACTGGGGTGCATTAGAACTGTTGAAGAGAACAGAGGTTGGAGACTGGGGTGTAGAAGTCTCGTTGCGGCGAGCAGAGTATCGAGACTGGGGCATAGAAGGACTGTTGCAGAGAGCAGAAGTTGTAGACTGGGGTGTGGAAGAACTGTTGCAGAGAGCAGATGTTGGAGACTTGGGTGCTGAAGGATTGTTGCAGAGACCAAAGGTTGGAGACTGGGGTGCAGAAGGACTGTTACAGAGAGAAGACTTTGGAGACTGGGGTGCAGAAGGATTGTTGCAGAGAGCAGATTTTGGAGACTGGGGTGCAGAAGGATCGTTATAGAGAGCAGAGATTGGAGACTGTGGTGCAGAAGGACTTTTACAGAAAGCACAGGTTGAAGACTGGCGTGCAGTAGAACTTTTACAGAGAGCACAGGTTGGAGACTCATGTGCAGAAAATCTATTGCACAGAGCAAATTTTGGAGACTGGGTTGCAGAAGAAGTGTTGCAGAGTCAAAGATTGGAGATTGAAATGCAGAAGGACCCTTACAGAGAGCAGAGTTTCGAGACTGCTTTGCAGAAGTAATTTTACAGAGAGCAGAGGTTGGAGACAGGGGTGCAGAAGGATCTTACAGACAGCATAGGTTTGAGACTGGGGTGCAGGAGGACTGGAGCAGAGAGCAGAGGTTAGAGACTGGGATGCAGAAGGATAGTTGAAGAGAGAAGGGTTTGTAGACTAAGGTCAAAAGGCCTGTTATAGACAGGTGTGCAGAAGGATCTTACAGACAGCATAGGTTTGAGACTGGGGTCCAGAAGGCCTGCTACAGAGAGAAGTTCTTGGAGACTGGGGTGCATAAGAATAGTTACAGAGAGCAGAGTTTAAAGATTGTGTTGTAAAAGGATCTTACAGAGACAAAAGGTTGGAGACAGAGATACATAAGGACTGTTACACAGAGAAGAGTTTTGAGACTGAGATGCAGAAGGATTGTTCCAGAGAGAAGAGTTTTCAGACTGAGGTGCAGAAGGACTGTAACTGAGAGCAGTGGTTGGAGACTAGAGTGGAGAAGGACTGCTGAGGAAAGTAGAGGTTGGAGACTGAGGTGCAGAAGGATTGTTACAGAGAGCAGAGGTTGGAGACTGAGGTGCAGAAGGACTGATACAGAAAGCAGAGGTTGGTGACTGTGGTGCAGAAGGACTGTTGCAGAGAGCAGAGGATAGAGACTGGGTTGCAGAAGGACTATTGAAAAGAGCAGAGGTTGCAGACTGAGGTGCAGAAGGACTGTTACAGAGAGCAGAGTTTGGAGAATGTGGTGCAAATGGACTGATACAGAACGCAGTGGTTGGAGACTGGGGTGCAGAAGGACCTTTACAGAGAACAGAGGTTGGAGACTGTGGTACAAAAGGACTGTTACAGAGAGCAGAGGTTGGAGACTGGGGTACAGAATAATTGTTGTAGAGAACAGAAGTTAGAGGCTTGGGTGTAGAAGGACCATTGCAGAAAGCAGAAGTTGGAGACTGGGTTTAAGAAGGATCTTACAGAGAGCAGAGTTTGGACACTGAGGTGCAGAAGGGCTGTTGCAGAGAGCAGAGTTTAGAGATTAGGGCGCAGAAGGACTGTTGCAAAGAGCAGAAATTGTAGTCTGAGTTGCAGAAGGACTGTTACAGAAAGCAGAGTTTAGAGACCAGGGTACAGAAGGACTGATACAGAAAGCATAGTTTGGAGACTGGGGTCCAGAAGGACCATTACAGAGAGAAGAATTTGGAGAGTGTAGTACAGAAGGACTATAACAGAAAGCAGAGGTTGGAGACTGGGGTGTCAAAGGACTGTTGCAGAGAGTAGACGTTGGAGACTGAGGTGCAGAAGGGCTATTACAAAGAGCAGAGGTTGGAGACTTGAGTGCAGAAGGACTGATAGAGAAAGCAGAGGTTGGAGAGTGGGGTGCAGAAGGACCATAACAGAGAGAAGAATTTGGAAACTGCAGTACAGAAGGACTGTTACAGAGAGCATATGATGTATACTGGGGTGGAGAAGGACTGTTGCAGAGAGCAGATGTTGGAGACTGGGGTTCAGAAGGACTGTTGCAGAGAGCAGAGTTATAAGACTGGTGTGTAGAAGGACTGGTGCAGAGAGCAGAGTTTGAAGAGTGAGGTGCAGAATGACTATTACAGAGAGCAGAGCTTGGAGACTGTGGTGCAGAAGTACTGATACAGAAAGCAGAGGTTAGAGACTGGGGTGCAGAAGGACCTATTCAGAGAACAGAGTTTGAAGACTGTGGTACAGAAGAACTGTTGTACCGAACAAGGTTGGAGACTGGGGTGCAGAGGGATCGTTGCAGAGAGTAGATTATGGAGTCTGGGGTATAGAAGGACTGTTTTAAAGAGCAGAGGTTGGAGACTGGGGTGCAGGAGGACTGTTGCAGAGAGCAGTTTTTTAAGACTGAGGTGCAAAAAAACTGTTACAGGGAGCAGTGTTTGGATTCTGGGGTGCAAAAGGACTGATACTGAGTGTAGAGTTCGGATACTGGGGAGCAGAAGGATCTTACAGAGAGGAAAGTTTGAAGACTGGGGTGTAGAAGGATTGTTGCAGAGAGCAGACGTTAAAGACTGGGGTGCAGAAGGATCGTTGCAGAGAGTAGATTATGGAGACTGGGGTATAGAAGGACTGTTCTAAAGAGCAGAGGTTGGAGACTGGTTGCAGAAGGCCTGTTGCAGAGAGCAGTTGTTGAAGACTGATTTGCAGAAAAACTGTTACAGAGAGCAATGTTTGGAGACTGAGGTGCAGAAGGACTGTTGAAGAGTGCACAGGTTGGAGACTGGGTGCAGAAGGACTGTGCAGAGTGCAGTGTTTCCAGACTGGGGTGTAGAAGGACTGTTGCAGAGGTTAGAGACTGCGGGGAAATACTGTTACAGAGAGCATAGGTTGAAGCCTGGGGTGCAGAACGACAGATACAGAAAGCAGAGTTTGGAGACTGGGGTGCAGAAAGACCGTTACAGAGAATAGAGGTTGGAGACTTTGGTACAGACGTACTGATGCAGAGAGCAGAGGTTGGCGACTGGGGTGCAATAGGACTGTTGCAGAGAGCAGAGGCTGGAGAATGGGGTGCAGAAAAAATCGTTGCAGAGAGAAGAGGTTGAAGACTGAGGTGCAGAAAACATGTTACACAGAGAAGAGCTTGGAGACTGGGGAGCAGAAGGCCTGTAATATAGAGCAGCGTTTGGAGACTGGGTGGTATAAGGATCTTACAGAGAGCAGAGGTTGGTGACTGAGGTGCTGAAGGACTGTCAGATAGAGCAGAGGTTGTAGACTTTGGTCCACACGGATCGTTGCAGAGAGCTGAGTTTTAAGAATGAGGTTTAGAAAAACTGTTGCAGAGAGCAGATGTTGGAGACTGGGGTGCAGAAGAACTGTTGCAGAGAGCAGAGTTTGGAGACTTGGGTGTAAAAGGATCGTTGCAGAGACCAGAGGGTGGAGACTGGGGTGCCGAAGGACTGTTACAGAGAGCAGATTTTGGAGACTGGGGTGCAGAAGTACTGTTACAGAGAGCAGATGCTGAAGACTGAGGTGCAGAAAGACCTTTACAAAGAGAAGAGGTTGGAGACTTAGGTGCAGAAGGACTGTTGCAGAGTGTAGAGGTTAAAGACTTGGGTGTAGTAGGACTTTTGCAGAGACCAGAGGTTTGAGATTGGGGTGCCAAAGGACTGTTGCAGAGAGCAGACATTGGAGACTGAGGTGCAGAAGGACTGTTACAGAGAGCAGAGGTTGGAGACTTGAGTGCAGAAGAACTGATAGAGAAAGCAGAGGGTGGAGAGTGGGGTGCAGAAGGACCATTACAGAGAGAAGAGTTTGGAAACTGCAGTACGGAAGGACTGTTACAGAGAGCAGAGGTTGAAGACTGGTTTGCAGAAGTCCTGTTACAGAGAGCAGAGTTTGGAGACTGTTGTGCAGAAGGACTGTTACAGAGTGCAGAATTTAAAG
>NW_027522624.1:0-91716 GCF_052094955.1 Ictidomys tridecemlineatus
GTTCGTTGGCAGTAACCGGTTTCATTTTGAGGTTTCACTCTGTTTTCTCCTATAGGGATACATGTATTTGGAACTCTAAATCAAACACGGTTTGTGCTAGCTCTTTGAAACTTGACACAATAAAGCAGTTTCAACTTCTATCTCTATGGTTTTTTTTGCTGTTGATGTAGCCCTAAGCAGAGACTGGCGAGAATCACTTTCATGGAAAGGGCCTGCCAAGCTTCCAAAAAACTACGAGTTGCCTGAAATCTCAGCACACACTTTTTCACCCAATCTTAATGAAACTTTCAGGTAATGATCAGTACACCAATCCCACTTGGCTCACCAAATTTCGTTCTTCTAGGTTAAACCGTTCGTTGGCAGTAACCGGTTTCATTTTGAGGTTTCACTCTGTTTTCTCCTATAGGGATACATGTATTTGGAACTCTAAATCAAACACGGTTTGTGCTAGCTCTTTGAAACTTGACACCATAAAGCAATTTCAAGTTCTATCTCTATGGTTTGTTTGCTGTTCATGTAGCCATAAGCAGAGACTGGCGAGAATCACTTTCATGGAAAGGGCCTGCCAAGCTTCCCAAAAACTACGAGTTGCCTGAAATCTCAGCACACACTTTTTCACCCAATCTTGATGAAACTTTCAGGTAATGATCAGGACACCAATCCCACTTGGCTCGCCAAATTTCGTTCTTCTAGGTGAAACCGTTCGTTGGCAGTAACCGGTTTCATTTGGAGGTTTCACTCTGTTTTCTCCTATAGGGATACATGTATTTGGAACTCTAAATCAAACACGGTTTGTGCTAGCTCTTTCAAACTTGACACCATAAAGCAGTTTTCAAGTTCTATCTCTATGGTTTGTTTGCTGTTGATGTAGCCCTAAGCAGAGACTGGCGAGAATCACTTTCATGGAAAGGGCCTGCCAAGCTTCCAAAAAACTACGAGTTGCCTGAAATCTCAGCACACACTTTTTCACTCAATCTTGATGAAACTTTCAGGTAATGATCAGTACACCAATCCCACTTGGCTCACCAAATTTCGTTCTTCTAGGTTAAACCGTTCGTTGGCAGTAACCGGTTTCATTTTGAGGTTTCACTCTGTTTTCTCCTATAGGGATACATGTATTTGGAACTCTAAATCAAAACACGGTTTGTGCTAGCTCTTTGAAACTTGACACCATAAAGTAGTTTCAAGTTCTATTCTCTATGGTTTGTTAGCTGTTGATGTAGCCCTGAGCAGAGACTGGCGAGAATCACTTTCATGGAAAGGGCCTGCCAAGCTTCCAAAAAAACTACGAGTTGCCTGAAATCTCAGCACACACTTTTTCACCCAATCTTGATGAAACTTTCAGGTAATGATCACTACACCAATCCCACTTGGCTCGCCAAATTTCGTTCTTCTAGGTGAAACCGTTCGTTGGCAGTAACCGGATTCATTTTGAGGTTTCACTCTGTTTTCTCCTATAGGGATACATGTATTTGGAACTCTAAATCAAACACGGTTTTGTGCTAGCTCTTTGAAACTTGACACCATAAAGCAATTTCAAGTTCTATCTCTATGGTTTGTTTGCTGTTCATGTAGCCATAAGCAGAGACTGGCGAGAATCACTTTCATGGAAAGGGCCTGCCAAGCTTCCCAAAAACTACGAGTTGCCTGAAATCTCAGCACACACTTTTTCACCCAATCTTGATGAAACTTTCAGGTAATGATCAGGACACCAATCCCACTTGGCTCGCCAAATTTCGTTCTTCTAGGTGAAACCGTTCGTTGGCAGTAACCCGGTTTCATTTGGAGGTTTCACTCTGTTTTCTCCTATAGGGATTACATGTATTTGGAACTCTAAATCAAACACGGTTTGTGCTAGCTCTTTCAAACTTGACACCATAAAGCAGTTTCAAGTTCTATCTCTATGGTTTGTTTGCTGTTGATGTAGCCCTAAGCAGAGACTGGCGAGAATCACTTTCATGGAAAGGGCCTGCCAAGCTTCCAAAAAACTACGAGTTGCCTGAAATCTCAGCACACACTTTTTCACTCAATCTTGATGAAACTTTCAGGTAATGATCAGTACACCAATCCCACTTGGCTCGCCAAATTTCGTTCTTCTAGGTGAAACGGTTCGTTGGCAGTAACCGGTTTCATTTTGAGGTTTCACTCTGTTTTCTCCTATAGGGATACATGCATTTGGAACTCTAAATCAAACACGGTTTGTGCTAGCTCTTTGAAAATTGACACAATAAAGCAGTTTCAAGTTCTATCTCTATGGTTTTTTTGCTGTTGATGTAGCCCTAAGCAGAGACTGGCGAGAATCACTTTCATGGAAAGGGCCTGTAAAGCTTCCAAAAAACTACGAGTTGCCTGAAATCTCAGCACACACTTTTTCACACAAACTTGATGAAACGTTCAGGTAATGATCAGTACACCAATCCCACTTGGCTCGCCAAATTTCGTTCTTCTAGGTGAAACCGTTCGTTGGCAGTAACCGGTTTCATTTTGAGGTTTCACTCTGTTTTCTCCTATAGGGATACATGTATTTGGAACTTCTAAATCAAACACGGTTTGTGCTAGCTCTTTGAAACTTGACACAATAAAGAAGTTTCAAGTTCTATCTCTATGGTTTTTTTGCTGTTGATGTAGCCCTAAGCAGAGACTGGCGAGAATCACTTTCATGGAAAGGGCCTGCCAAGCTTCCAAAAAACTACGAGTTGCCTGAAATCTCAGCACACACTTTTTCACCCAATCTTAATGAAACTTTCAGGTAATGATCAGTACACCAATCCCACTTGGCTCACCAAATTTCGTTCTTCTAGGTTAAACCGTTCGTTGGCAGTAACCGGTTTCATTTTGAGGTTTCACTCTGTTTTCTCCTATAGGGATACATGTATTTGGAACTCTAAATCAAACACGGTTTTTGCTAGCTCTTTGAAACTTGACACCATAAAGTAGTTTCAAGTTCTATCTCTATGGTTTGTTAGCTGTTGATGTAGCCCTGAGCAGAGACTGGCGAGAATCACTTTCATGGAAAGGGCCTGCCAAGCTTCCAAAAAACTACGAGTTGCCTGAAATCTCAGCACACACTTTTTCACCCAATCTTGATGAAACTTTCTGGTAATGATCAGTACACCAATCCCACTTGGCTCGCCAAATTTCGTTCTTGTAGGTGAAACCGTTCGTTGGCAGTAACCGGTTTCATTTTTGAGGTTTCACTCTGTTTTCTCCTATAGAGATACATGTATTTGGAACTCTAAATCAAACACGGTTTGTGCTAGCTCTTTGAAACTTGACACCATAAAGCAGTTTAAAGTTCAATCTCTATGGTTTGTTTGCTGTTGATGTAGCCCTAAGCAGAGACTGGCGAGAATCACTTTCATGGAAAGGGCCTGCCAAGCATCCAAAAAACTACGAGTTGCCTGAAATCTCAGCACACACTTTTTCACCCAATCTTGATGAAACTTTCAGGTAATGATCAGTACACCAATCCCACTTGGCTCCCCAAATTTCGTTCTTCTAGGTGAAACCGTTCGTTGGCAGTAACCGGTTTCATTTTGAGGTTTCACTGTGTTTTCTCCTATAGGGATACATGTATTTGGAACTCTAAATCAAACACGGTTTGTGCTAGCTCTTTCAAACTTGACACCATAAAGCAGTTTCAAGTTCTATCTCTATGGTTTGTTTGCTGTTGATGTAGCCCTAAGCAGAGACTGGCGAGAATCACTTTCATGGAAAGGGCCTGCCAAGCTTCCAAAAAACTACGAGTTTCCTGAAATCTCAGCACACACTTTTCACTCAATCTTGATTAAACTTTCAGGTAATGATCAGTACACCAATCCCACTTGGCTCGCCAAATTTCGTTCTTCTAGGTGAAACGGTTCGTTGGCAGTAACCGGTTTCATTTTGAGGTTTCACTCTGTTTTCTCCTATAGGGATACATGTATTTGGAACTCTAAATCAAACACGGTTTGTGCTAGCTCTTTGAAAATTGACACAATAAAGCAGTTTCAAGTTCTATCTCTATGGTTTTTTTGCTGTTGATGTAGCCCTAAGCAGAGACTGGCGAGAATCACTTTCATGGAAAGGGCCTGCCAAGCTTCCAAAAAACTACGAGTTGCCTGAAATCTCAGCACACACTTTTTCACCCAATCTTAATGAAACTTTCAGGTAATGATCAGTACACCAATCCCACTTGGCTCACCAAATTTCGTTCTTCTAGGTTAAACCGTTCGTTGGCAGTAACCGGTTTCATTTTGAGGTTTCACTCTGTTTTCTCCTATAGGGATACATGTATTTGGAACTCTAAATCAAACACGGTTTTTGCTAGCTCTTTGAAACTTGACACCATAAAGTAGTTTCAAGTTCTATCTCTATGGTTTGTTAGCTGTTGATGTAGCCCTAAGCAGAGACTGGCGAGAATCACTTTCATGGAAAGGGCCTGCCAAGCTTCCAAAAAACTACGAGTTGCCTGAAATCTCAGCACACACTTTTTTACCCAAACTTGATGAAACGTTCAGGTAATGATCAGTACACCAATCCCACTTGCCTCGCCAAATTTCGTTCTTCTAGGTGAAACCGTTCGTTGGCAGTAACCGGTTTCATTTTGAGGTTTCACTCTGTTTTCTCCTATAGGGATACATGCATTTGGAACTCTAAATCAAACACGGTTTGTGCTAGCTCTTTGAAACTTGACACAATAAAGCAGATTTCAAGTTCTATCTCTATGGTTTGTTTGCTGTTGATGTAGCCCTAAGCAGAGACTGGCGAGAATCACTTTCATGGAAAGGGCCTGCCAAGCTTCCAAAAAACTACGAGTTGTCTGAAATCTCAGCACACACTTTTTCACCCAATCTTGATGAACCTTTCAGGTAATGGTCAGTACACCAATCCCACTTGGCTCGCCAAATTTCGTTCTTCTAGGTGAAACCGTTCGTTGGCAGTAACCGGTTTCATTTTGAGGTTTCACTCTGTTTTCTCCTATAGGGATACATGTATTTGGAACTCTAAATCAAACACGGTTTGTGCTAGCTCTTTCAAACTTGACACCATAAAGCAGTTTCAAGTTCTATCTCTATGGTTTGTTTGCTGTTGATGTAGCCCTAAGCAGAGACTGGCGAGAATCACTTTCATGGAAAGGGCCTGCCAAGCTTCCAAAAAACTACGAGTTGCCTGAAATCTCAGCACACACTTTTTCACTCAATCTTGATGAAACTTTCAGGTAATGATCAGTACACCAATCCCACTTGGCTCGCCAAATTTCGTTCTTCTAGGTGAAACCGTTCGTTGGCAGTAACCGGTTTCATTTTGAGGTTTCACTCTGTTTTCTCCTATAGGGATACATGTATTTGGAACTCTAAATCAAACACGGTTTGTGCTAGCTCTTTGAAACTTGACACAATAAAGCAGTTTCAACTTCTATCTCTATGGTTTTTTTGCTGTTGATGTAGCCCTAAGCAGAGACTGGCGAGAATCACTTTCATGGAAAGGGCCTGCCAAGCTTCCAAAAAACTACGAGTTGCCTGAAATCTCAGCACACACTTTTTCACCCAATCTTAATGAAACTTTCAGGTAATGATCAGTACACCAATCCCACTTGGCTCACCAAATTTCGTTCTTCTAGGTTAAACCGTTCGTTGGCAGTAACCGGTTTCATTTTGGGGTTTCACTCTGTTTTCTCCTATAGGATACATGTATTTGGAACTCTAAATCAAACACGGTTTGTGCTAGCTCTTTGAAACTTGACACCATAAAGCAATTTCAAGTTCTATCTCTATGGTTTGTTTGCTGTTCATGTAGCCATAAGCAGAGGACTGGCGAGAATCACTTTCATGGAAAGGGCCTGCCAAGCTTCCCAAAAACTACGAGTTGCCTGAAATCTCAGCACACACTTTTTTCACCCAATCTTGATGAAACTTTCAGGTAATGATCAGGACACCAATCCCACTTGGCTCGCCAAATTTCGTTCTTCTAGGTGAAACCGTTCGTTGGCAGTAACCGGTTTCATTTGGAGGTTTCACTCTGTTTTCTCCTATAGGGATACATGTATTTGGAACTCTAAATCAAACACGGTTTGTGCTAGCTCTTTCAAACTTGACACCATAAAGCAGTTTCAAGTTCTATCTCTATGGTTTGTTTGCTGTTGATGTAGCCCTAAGCAGAGACTGGCGAGAATCACTTTCATGGAAAGGCCTGCCAAGCTTCCAAAAAACTACGAGTTGCCTGAAATCTCAGCACACACTTTTTCACTCAATCTTGATGAAACTTTCAGGTAATGATCAGTACACCAATCCCACTTGGCTCACCAAATTTCGTTCTTCTAGGTTAAACCGTTCGTTGGCAGTAACCGGTTTCATTTTGAGGTTTCACTCTGTTTTCTCCTATAGGGATACATGTATTTGGAACTCTAAATCAAACACGGTTTGTGCTAGCTCTTTGAAACTTGACACCATAAAGTAGTTTCAAGTTCTATCTCTATGGTTTGTTAGCTGTTGATGTAGCCCTGAGCAGAGACTGGCGAGAATCACTTTCATGGAAAGGGCCTGCCAAGCTTCCAAAAAACTACGAGTTGCCTGAAATCTCAGCACACACTTTTTCACCCAATCTTGATGAAACTTTCAGGTAATGATCACTACACCAATCCCACTTGGCTCGCCAAATTTCGTTCTTCTAGGTGAAACCGTTCGTTGGCAGTAACCGGATTCATTTTGAGGTTTCACTCTGTTTTCTCCTATAGGGATACATGTATTTGGAACTCTAAATCAAACACGGTTTGTGCTAGCTCTTTGAAACTTGACACCATAAAGCAATTTCAAGTTCTATCTCTATGGTTTGTTTGCTGTTCATGTAGCCATAAGCAGAGACTGGCGAGAATCACTTTCATGGAAAGGGCCTGCCAAGCTTCCAAAAACTACGAGTTGCCTGAAATCTCAGCACACACTTTTTCACCCAATCTTGATGAAACTTTCAGGTAATGATCAGGACACCAATCCCACTTGGCTCGCCAAATTTCGTTCTTCTAGGTGAAACCGTTCGTTGGCAGTAACCGGTTTCATTTGGAGGTTTCACTCTGTTTTTCTCCTATAGGGATACATGTATTTGGAACTCTAAATCAAACACGGTTTGTGCTAGCTCTTTCAAACTTGACACCATAAAGCAGTTTCAAGTTCTATCTCTATGGTTTGTTTGCTGTTGATGTAGCCCTAAGCAGAGACTGGCGAGAATCACTTTCATGGAAAGGGCCTGCCAAGCTTCCAAAAAACTACGAGTTGCCTGAAAATCTCAGCACACACTTTTTCACTCAATCTTGATGAAACTTTCAGGTAATGATCAGTACACCAATCCCACTTGGCTCGCCAAATTTCGTTCTTCTAGGTGAAACCGTTCGTTGGCAGTAACCGGTTTCATTTTGAGGTTTCACTCTGTTTTCTCCTATAGGGATACATGCATTTGGAACTCTAAATCAAACACGGTTTGTGCTAGCTCTTTGAAAATTGACACAATAAAGCAGTTTCAAGTTCTATCTCTATGGTTTTTTTGCTGTTGATGTAGCCCTAAGCAGAGACTGGCGAGAATCACTTTCATGGAAAGGGCCTGTAAAGCTTCCAAAAAAACTACGAGTTGCCTGAAATCTCAGCACACACTTTTTCACACAAACTTGATGAAACGTTCAGGTAATGATCAGTACACCAATCCCACTTGGCTCGCCAAATTTCGTTCTTCTAGGTGAAACCGTTCGTTGGCAGTAACCGGTTTCATTTTGAGGTTTCACTCTGTTTTCTCCTATAGGGATACATGTATTTGGAACTCTAAATCAAACACGGTTTGTGCTAGCTCTTTGAAACTTGACACAATAAAGAAGTTTCAAGTTCTATCTCTATGGTTTTTTTGCTGTTGATGTAGCCCTAAGCAGAGACTGGCGAGAATCACTTTCATGGAAAGGGCCTGCCAAGCTTCCAAAAAACTACGAGTTGCCTGAAATCTCAGCACACACTTTTTCACCCAATCTTAATGAAACTTTCAGGTAATGATCAGTACACCAATCCCACTTGGCTCACCAAATTTCGTTCTTCTAGGTTAAACCGTTCGTTGGCAGTAACCGGTTTCATTTTGAGGTTTCACTCTGTTTTCTCCTATAGGGATACATGTATTTGGAACTCTAAATCAAACACGGTTTTTGCTAGCTCTTTGAAACTTGACACCATAAAGTAGTTTCAAGTTCTATCTCTATGGTTTGTTAGCTGTTGATGTAGCCCTGAGCAGAGACTGGCGAGAATCACTTTCATGGAAAGGGCCTGCCAAGCTTCCAAAAAACTACGAGTTGCCTGAAATCTCAGCACACACTTTTTCACCCAATCTTGATGAAACTTTCTGGTAATGATCAGTACACCAATCCCACTTGGCTCGCCAAATTTCGTTCTTGTAGGTGAAACCGTTCGTTGGCAGTAACCGGTTTCATTTTGAGGTTTCACTCTGTTTTCTCCTATAGAGATACATGTATTTGGAACTCTAAATCAAACACGGTTTGTGCTAGCTCTTTGAAACTTGACACCATAAAGCAGTTTAAAGTTCAATCTCTATGGTTTGTTTGCTGTTGATGTAGCCCTAAGCAGAGACTGGCGAGAATCACTTTCATGGAAAGGGCCTGCCAAGCATCCAAAAAACTACGAGTTGCCTGAAATCTCAGCACACACTTTTTCACCCAATCTTGATGAAACTTTCAGGTAATGATCAGTACACCAATCCCACTTGGCTCCCCAAATTTCGTTCTTCTAGGTGAAACCGTTCGTTGGCAGTAACCGGTTTCATTTTGAGGTTTCACTGTGTTTTCTCCTATAGGGATACATGTATTTGGAACTCTAAATCAAACACGGTTTGTGCTAGCTCTTTCAAACTTGACACCATAAAGCAGTTTCAAGTTCTATCTCTATGGTTTGTTTGCTGTTGATGTAGCCCTAAGCAGAGACTGGCGAGAATCACTTTCATGGAAAGGGCCTGCCAAGCTTCCAAAAAACTACGAGTTTCCTGAAATCTCAGCACACACTTTTTCACTCAATCTTGATTAAACTTTCAGGTAATGATCAGTACACCAATCCCACTTGGCTCGCCAAATTTCGTTCTTCTAGGTGAAACGGTTCGTTGGCAGTAACCGGTTTCATTTTGAGGTTTCACTCTGTTTTCTCCTATAGGGATACATGTATTTGGAACTCTAAATCAAACACGGTTTGTGCTAGCTCTTTGAAAATTGACACAATAAAGCAGTTTCAAGTTCTATCTCTATGGTTTTTTTGCTGTTGATGTAGCCCTAAGCAGAGACTGGCGAGAATCACTTTCATGGAAAGGGCCTGTCAAGCTTCCAAAAAACTACGAGTTGCCTGAAATCTCAGCACACACTTTTTCACACAAACTTGATGAAACGTTCAGGTAATGATCAGTACACCAATCCCACTTGGCTCGCCAAAATTTCGTTCTTCTAGGTGAAACCGTTCGTTGGCAGTAACCGGTTTCATTTTGAGGTTTCACTCTGTTTTCTCCTATAGGGATACATGTATTTGAAACTCTAAATCAAACACGGTTTGTGCTAGCTCTTTGAAACTTGACACAATAAAGCAGTTTCAACTTCTATCTCTATGGTTTTTTTGCTGTTGATGTAGCCCTAAGCAGAGACTGGCGAGAATCACTTTCATGGAAAGGGCCTGCCAAGCTTCCAAAAAACTACGAGTTGCCTGAAATCTCAGCACACACTTTTTCACCCAATCTTAATGAAACTTTCAGGTAATGATCAGTACACCAATCCCACTTGGCTCACCAAATTTCGTTCTTCTAGGTTAAACCGTTCGTTGGCAGTAACCGGTTTCATTTAGAGGTTTCACTCTGTTTTCTCCTATAGGGATACATGTATTTGGAACTCTAAATCAAACACGGTTTTTGCTAGCTCTTTGAAACTTGACACCATAAAGTAGTTTCAAGTTCTATCTCTATGGTTTGTTAGCTGTTGATGTAGCCCTAAGCAGAGACTGGCGAGAATCACTTTCATGGAAAGGGCCTGCCAAGCTTCCAAAAAACTACGAGTTGCCTGAAATCTCAGCACACACTTTTTTACCCAAACTTGATGAAACGTTCAGGTAATGATCAGTACACCAATCCCACTTGCCTCGCCAAATTTCGTTCTTCTAGGTGAAAACCGTTCGTTGGCAGTAACCGGTTTCATTTTGAGGTTTCACTCTGTTTTCTCCTATAGGGATACATGCATTTGGAACTCTAAATCAAACACGGTTTGTGCTAGCTCTTTGAAACTTGACACAATAAAGCAGATTCAAGTTCTATCTCTATGGTTTGTTTGCTGTTGATGTAGCCCTAAGCAGAGACTGGCGAGAATCACTTTCATGGAAAGGGCCTGCCAAGCTTCCAAAAAACTACGAGTTGCCTGAAATCTCAGCACACACTTTTCCACCCAATCTTGATGAAACTTTCAGGTAATGATCAGTACACCAATCCCACTTGGCTCGCCAAATTTCGTTCTTCTAGGTGAAACGGTTCCTTGGCAGTAACCGGATTCATTTTGAGGTTTCACTCTGTTTTCTCCTATAGGGATACATGTATTTGGAACTCTAAATCAAACACGGTATGTGCTAGCTCTTTGAAACTTGACACCATAAAGCAGTTTCAAGTTCTATCTCGATTGTTTGTTTGCTGTTCATGTAACCCTAAGCAGAGACTGGTGAGAATCACTTTCATGGGAAAGGGCCTGCCAAGCTTCCAAAAAACTACGAGTTGCCTGAAATCTCAGCACACACTTTTTCACCCAATCTTGATGAAACTTTCAGGTAATGATCAGTACACCAATCCCACTTGGCTCGCCAAATTTCCTTCTTCTAGGTGAAACCGTTCGTTGGCAGTAACCGGTTTCATATTGAGGTTTCACTCTGTTTTTCTCCTATAGGGATACATGTATTTGGAACTCTAAATCAAACACGGTTTGTGCTAGCTCTTTGAAACTTGACACAATTAAGCAGTTTCAAGTTCTATCGCTATGGTTTGTTTGCTGTTGATGTAGCCCTAAGCAGAGACTGGCGAGAATCACTTTCATGGAAAGAGCCTGCCAAGCTTCCAAAAAACTACGAGTTGCCTGAAATCTCAGCACACACTTTTTCACCCAATCTTGATGAAACTTTCAGGTAATGATCAGTACACCAATCCCACGTGGCTCGCCAAATTTCGTTCTTCTAGGTGAAACCGTTCGGTGGCAGTAACCGGTTTCATTTTGAGGTTTCACTCTGTTTTCTCATATAGGGATACATGTATTTGGAACTCTAAATCAAACACGGTTTGTGCTAGCTCTTTGAAAATTGACACAATAAAGCAGTTTCAAGTTCTATCTCTATGGTTTGTTTGCTGTTGATGTAGCCCTAAGCAGAGACTGGCGAGAATCACTTTCATGGAAAGGGCCTGCCAAGCTTCCAAAAAACTATGAGTTGCCTGAAATCTCAGCACACACTTTTTTACCCAAACTTGATGAAACGTTCAGGTAATGATCAGTACACCAATCCCACTTGCCTCGCCAAATTTCGTTCTTCTAGGTGAAACCGTTCGTTGGCAGTAACCGGTTTCATTTTGAGGTTTCACTCTGTTTTCTCCTATAGGGATACATGCATTTGGAACTCTAAATCAAACACGGTTTGTGCTAGCTCTTTGAAACTTGACACAATAAAGCAGATTCAAGTTCTATCTCTATGGTTTGTTTGCTGTTGATGTAACCCTAAGCAGAGACTGGCGAGAATCACTTTCATGGAAAGGGCCTGCCAAGCTTCCAAAATACTACGAGTTGCCTGAAATCTCAGCACACAGTTTTTCACCCAATCTTGATGAAACTTTCAGGTAATGATCAGTACACCAATCCCACTTGGCTCGCCAAATTTCGTTCTTCTAGGTGAAGCCGTTCGTTGGCAGTAACCTGATTCATTTTGAGGTTTCATTCTGTTTTCTCCTATAGGGATACATGTATTTGGAACTCTAAATCAAACACGGTTTGTGCTAGCTCTTTGAAACTTGACACCATAAAGCAGTTTCAAGTTCTATCTCTATGGTTTGTTTGCTGTTCATGTAACCCTAAGCAGAGACTGGTGAGAATCACTTTCATGGAAAGGGCCTGCCAAGCTTCCAAAAAACTACGAGTTGCCTGAAATCTCAGCACACACTTTTTCACCCAATCTTGATGAAACTTTCAGGTAATGATCAGTACAGCAATCCCACTTGGCTCGCCAAATTTCGTTCTTCTAGGTGAAACCGTTCGTTGGCAGTAACCGGTTTCATATTGAGGTTTCACTCTGTTTTCTCCTATAGGGATACATGTATTTGGAACTCTAAATCAAACACGGTTTGTGCTAGCTCTTTGAAACTTGACACAATTAAGCAGTTTCAAGTTCTATCGCTATGGTTTGTTTGCTGTTGGTGTAGCCCTAAGCAGAGACTGGCGAGATTCACTTTCATGGAAAGGGCCTGCCAAGCTTCCAAAAAACTACGAGTTGCCTGAAATGTCAGCACACACTTTTTCACCCAATCTTGATGAAACTTTCAGGTAATGATCAGTACACCAATTCCACTTGGCTCGCCAAATTTCGTTCTTCTAGGTGAAACAGTTCGTTGGCAGTAACCGGTTTCATTTTGAGGTTTCACTCTGTTTTCTCCTATAGGGATACATGTATTTGGAACTCTAAATCAAACACGGTTTTTGCTAGCTCTTTGAAACTTGACACCATAAAGCAGTTTCAAGTTCTATCTCTATGGTTTGTTAGCTGTTGATGTAGCCCTGAGCAGAGACTGGCGAGAATCAGTTTCATTGAAAGGGCCTGCCAAGCTTCCAAAAAACTACGAGTTTCCTGAAATCTCAGCACACACTTTTTCACCCAATCTTGATGAAACTTTCAGGTAATGATCAGTACACCAATCCCACTTGGCTCGCCAAATTTCGTTCTTCTAGGTTAAACCGTTCGTTGGCAGTAACCGGTTTCATTTTGAGGTTTCACTCTGTTTTCTCCTATAGGGATACATGTATTTGGAACTCTAAATCAAACACGGTTTGTGCTAGCTCTTTGAAAATTGACACAATAAAGCAGTTTCAAGTTCTATCTCTATGGTTTGTTTGCTGTTGATGTAGCCCTAAGCAGAGACTGGCGAGAATCACTTTCATGGAAAGAGCCTGCCAAGCTTCCAAAAAACTACGAGTTGCCTGAAATCTCAGCACACACTTTTTCACCCAATCTTGATGAAACTTTCAGGTAATGATCAGTACACCAATCTAACTTGGCTTGTCAAACTTCGTTCTTCTAGGTTAAACCGTTCGTTGGCAGTAACCGGTTTCATTTTGAGGTTTCACTCTGTTTTCTCCTATAGGGATACATGTATTTGGAACTCTAAATCAAACACGGTTTGTGCTAGCTCTTTGAAACTTGACACCATAAAGCAGTTTCAAGTTCTATCTCTATGGTTTGTTTGCTGTTGATGTAGCCCTAAGCAGAGACTGGCGAGAATCACTCTAATGGAAAGGGCCTGCCAAGCTTCCAAAAAACTACGAGTTGCCTGAAATCTCAGCACACACTTTTTCAACCAATCTTGATGAAACTTTCAGGTAATGATCAGTACACCAATCCCACTTGGCTCGCCAAATTTTGTTCTTCTAGGTGAAACAGTTCGTTGGCAGTAACCGGTTTCATTTTGAGGTTTCACTCTGTTTTCTCCTATAGGGATACATGTATTTGGAACTCTAAATCAAACACGGTTTGTGCTAGCTCTTTGAAACTTGACACAATAAAGCAGTTTCAAGTTCTATCTCTATGGTTTGTTTGCTGTTGATGTAGCCCTAAGCAGACACTGGCGAGAATCACTTTCATGGAAAGGGCCTGCCAAGCTTCCAAAAAACTACGAGTTGCCTGAAATCTCAGCACACACTTTTTCACCCAATCTTGATGAAACTTTCAGGTAATGATCACTACACCAATCCCACTTGGCTCGCCAAATTTCGTTCTTCTAGGTTAAACCGTTCGTTGGCAGTAACCGGTTTCATTTTGAGGTTTCACTCTGTTTTCTCCTATAGGGATACATGTATTTGGAACTCTAAATCAAACACGGTTTGTGCTAGCTCTTTGAAACTTGACACCATAAAGCAGTTTCAAGTTCTATCTCTATGGTTTGTTTGCTGTTGATGTAGCCCTAAGCAGAGACTGGCGAGAATCACTTTCATGGAAAGGGCCTGCCAAGCTTCCAAAAAACTACGAGTTGCCTGAAATCTCAGCACACACTTTTTCACCCAATCTTGATGAAACTTTCAGGTAATGATCAGTACACCAATGCCACTTGGCTCGCCAAATTTCGTTCTTCTAGGTGAAACAGTTCGTTGGCAGTAACCGGTTTCATTTTGAGGTTTCACTCTGTTTTCTCCTATAGGGATACATGTATTTGGAACTCTAAATCAAACACGGTTTTTGCTAGCTCTTTGAAACTTGACACCATAAAGCAGTTTCAAGTTCTATCTCTATAGTTTGTTAGCTGTTGATGTAGCCCTGAGCAGAGACTGGCGAGAATCAGTTTCATGGAAAGGGCCTGCCAAGCTTCCAAAAAACTACGAGTTGACTAAAATCTCAGCACACACTTTTTCATCCAATCTTGATGAAACTTTCAGGTAATGATCAGTACACCAATCCCACTTGGCTCGCCAAATTTCGTTCTTCTAGGTGAAACCGTTCGTTGGCAGTAACCGGTTTCATTTTGAGGTTTCACTCTGTTTTCTCCTATAGGGATACATGTATTTGGAACTCTAAATCAAACACGGTTTGTGCTAGCTCTTTGAAAATTGACACAATAAAGCAGTTTCAAGTTCTATCTCTATGGTTTGTTTGCTGTTGATGTAGCCCTAAGCAGAGACTGGCGAGAATCACTTTCATGGAAAGGGCCTGCCAAGCTTCCAAAAAACTACGAGTTGCCTGAAATCTCAGCACACAGTTTTTCACCCAATCTTGATGAAACTTTCAGGTAATGATCAGTACACCAATCCCACTTGGCTCGCCAAATTTCGTTCTTCTAGGTGAAACCGTTCGTTGGCAGTAACCGGATTCATTTTGAGGTTTCACTCTGTTTTCTCCTATAGGGATACATGTATTTGGAACTCTAAATCAAACACGGTTTGTGCTAGCTCTTTGAAACTTGACACCATAAAGCAGTTTCAAGTTCTATCTCTATGGTTTGTTTGCTGTTCATGTAACCCTAAGCAGAGACTGGTGAGAATCACTTTCATGGAAAGGGCCTGCCAAGCTTCCAAAAAACTACGAGTTGCCTGAAATCTCAGCACACACTTTTTCACCCAATCTTGATGAAACTTTCAGGTAATGATCAGTACACCAATCCCACTTGGCTCGCCAAATTTCGTTCTTCTAGGTGAAACCGTTCGTTGGCAGTAACCGGTTTCATATTGAGGTTTCACTCTGTTTTCTCCTATAGGGATACATGTATTTGGAACTCTAAATCAAACACGGTTTGTGCTAGCTCTTTGAAACTTGACACAATTAAGCAGTTTCAAGTTCTATCGCTATGGTTTGTTTGCTGTTGATTTAGCCCTAAGCAGAGACTGGCGAGATTCACTTTCATGGAAAGGGCCTGCCAAGCTTCCAAAAAACTACGAGTTGCCTGAAATGTCAGCACACACTTTTTCACCCAATCTTGATGAAACTTTCAGGTAATGATCAGTACACCAATCCCACTTGGCTCGCCAAATTTCGTTCTTCTAGGTGAAACAGTTCGTTGGCAGTAACCGGTTTCATTTTGAGGTTTCACTTTGTTTTCTCCTATAGGGATACATGTATTTGGAACTCTAAATCAAACACGGTTTTTGCTAGCTCTTTGAAACTTGACACCATAAAGCAGTTTCAAGTTCTATCTCTATGGTTTGTTAGCTGTTGATGTAGCCCTGAGCAGAGACTGGCGAGAATCAGTTTCATTGAAAGGGCCTGCCAAGCTTCGAAAAAACTACGAGTTGCCTGAAATCTCAGCACACACTTTTCCACCCAATCTTGATGAAACTTTCAGGTAATGATCAGTACACCAATCCCACTTGGCTCGCCAAATTTCGTTCTTCTAGGTGAAACCGTTCGTTGGCAGTAACCGGTTTCATTTTGAGGTTTCACTCTGTTTTCTCCTATAGGGATACATGTATTTGGAACTCTAAATCAAACACGGTTTGTGCTACCTCTTTGAAAATTGACACAATAAAGCAGTTTCAAGTTCTATCTCTATGGTTTGTTTGCTGTTGATGTAGCCCTAAGCAGAGACTGGCGAGAATCACTTTCATGGAAAGAGCCTGCCAAGCTTCCAAAAAACTACGAGTTGCCTGAAATCTCAGCACACACTTTTTCACCCAATCTTGATGAAACTTTCAGGTAATGATCAGTACACCAATCCCACTTGGCTCGCCAAATTTTGTTCTTCTAGGTGAAACCGTTCGTTGGCAGTAACCGGTTTCATTTTGAGGTTTCACTCTGTTTTCTCCTATAGGGATACATGTATTTGGAACTCTAAATCACACACGGTTTGTGCTAGCTTTTTGAAACTTGACACAATAAAGCAGTTTCAAGTTCTATCCCTATGGTTTGTTTGCTGTTGATGTAGCCCTAAGCAGAGACTGGCGAGAATCACTTTCATGGAAAGGGCCTGCCAAGCTTCCAAAAAACTACGAGTTGCCTGAAATCTCAGCACACACTTTTCCACCCAATCTCGATGAAACTTTCAGGTAATGATCAGTACACCAATCCCACTTGGCTCACCAAATTTCGTTCTTCTAGGTGAAACAGTTCGTTGGCAGTAACCGGTTTCATTTTGAGGTTTCACTCTGTATTCTCCTATAGGGATACATGTATTTGGAACTCTAAATCAAACACGGTTTGTGCTAGCTCTTTGAATCTTGACACAATAAAGCAGTTTCTAGTTCTATCTCTATGGTTTGTTTGTTGTTGATGTAGCCCTAAGCAGAGACTGGCGAGAATCACATTCATTGAAAGGGCCTGCCAAGCTTCCAAAAAACTACGAGTTGCCTGCAAACTCAGCACACACTTTTTCATCCAATCTTGATGAAACTTTCAGGTAATGATCAGTACACCAATCCCACTTGGCTCGCCAAATCTCGTTCTTTAAGGTGAAACCGTTCGTTGGCAGTAACCGGTTTCATTTTGAGGTTTAACTCTGTTTTCTCCTATAGGGATACATGTATTTGGAACTCTAAATCAAACACGGTTTGTGCTAGCTCTTTGAAACTTGACACACTAAAGCAGTTTCAAGTTCTATCTCTATGGTTTGTTTGCTGTTGATGTAGCCCTAAGCAGAGACTGGCGAGAATGACTTTCATGGAAAGGGCCTGCCAAGCTTCCAAAAAACTACGAGTTGCCTGAAATCTCAGCACACACTTTTCCACCCAATCTCGATGAAACTTTCAGGTAATGATCAGTACACCAATCCCACTTGGCTCGCCAAATTTCGTTCTTCTAGGTGAAACAGTTCGTTGGCAGTAACCGGTTTCATTTTGAGGTTTCACTCTGTATTCTCCTATAGGGATACATGTATTTGGAACTCCAAATCAAACACGGTTTGTGCTAGCTCTTTGAATCTTGACACAATAAAGCAGTTTCTAGTTCTATCTCTATGGTTTGTTTGTTGTTGATGTAGCCCTAAGCAGAGACTGGAGAGAATCACATTCATTGAAAGGGCCTGCCAAGCTTCCAAAAAACTACGAGTTGCCTGCAAACTCAGCACACAATTTTTCACCCAATCTTGATGAAACTTTCAGGTAATGATCAGTACACCAATCCCACTTGGCTCGCCAAATTTCGTTCTTCTAGGTGAAACCGTTCGTTGGCAGTAACCGGTTTCATTTTGAGGTTTCACTCTGTTTTCTCCTATAGGGATACATGTATTTGGAACTCTAAATCAAACACGGTTTGTGCTAGCTCTTTGAAACTTGACACCATAAAGCAGTTTCAAGTTCTATGTCTATGGTTTGTTTGCTGTTGATGTAGCCCTAAGCAGAGACTGGCGAGAATCACTTTCATGGAAAGGGCCTGCCAAGCTTCCAAAAAACTACGAGTTGCCTGAAATCTCAGCACACACTTTTTCACCCAATCTTGATGAAACTTTCAGGTAATGATCAGTACACCAATGCCACTTGGCTCGCCAAATTTCGTTCTTCTAGGTGAAACAGTTCGTTGGCAGTAACCGGTTTCATTTTGAGGTTTCACTCTGTTTTCTCCTATAGGGATACATGTATTTGGAACTCTAAATCAAACACGGTTTTTGCTAGCTCTTTGAAACTTGACACCATAAAGCAGTTTCAAGTTCTATCTCTATAGTTTGTTAGCTGTTGATGTAGCCCTGAGCAGAGACTGGCGAGAATCAGTTTCATGGAAAGGGCCTGCCAAGCTTCCAAAAAACTACGAGTTGACTAAAATCTCAGCACACACTTTTTCATCCAATCTTGATGAAACTTTCAGGTAATGATCAGTACACCAATCCCACTTGGCTCGCCAAATTTCGTTCTTCTAGGTGAAACCGTTCGTTGGCAGTAACCGGTTTCATTTTGAGGTTTCACTCTGTTTTCTCCTATAGGGATACATGTATTTGGAACTCTAAATCAAACACGGTTTGTGCTAGCTCTTTGAAAATTGACACAATAAAGCAGTTTCAAGTTCTATCTCTATGGTTTGTTTGCTGTTGATGTAGCCCTAAGCAGAGACTGGCGAGAATCACTTTCATGGAAAGGGCCTGCCAAGCTTCCAAAAAACTACGAGTTGCCTGAAATCTCAGCACACAGTTTTTCACCCAATCTTGATGAAACTTTCAGGTAATGATCAGTACACCAATCCCACTTGGCTCGCCAAATTTCGTTCTTCTAGGTGAAACCGTTCGTTGGCAGTAACCGGATTCATTTTGAGGTTTCACTCTGTTTTCTCCTATAGGGATACATGTATTTGGAACTCTAAATCAAACACGGTTTGTGCTAGCTCTTTGAAACTTGACACCATAAAGCAGTTTCAAGTTCTATCTCTATGGTTTGTTAGCTGTTGATGTAGCCCTGAGCAGAGACTGGCGAGAATCAGTTTCATTGAAAGGGCCTGCCAAGCTTCGAAAAAACTACGAGTTGCCTGAAATCTCAGCACACACTTTTCCACCCAATCTTGATGAAACTTTCAGGTAATGATCAGTACACCAATCCCACTTGGCTCGCCAAATTTCGTTCTTCTAGGTGAAACCGTTCGTTGGCAGTAACCGGTTTCATTTTGAGGTTTCACTCTGTTTTCTCCTATAGGGATACATGTATTTGGAACTCTAAATCAAACACGGTTTGTGCTACCTCTTTGAAAATTGACACAATAAAGCAGTTTCAAGTTCTATCTCTATGGTTTGTTTGCTGTTGATGTAGCCCTAAGCAGAGACTGGCGAGAATCACTTTCATGGAAAGAGCCTGCCAAGCTTCCAAAAAACTACGAGTTGCCTGAAATCTCAGCACACACTTTTTCACCCAATCTTGATGAAACTTTCAGGTAATGATCAGTACACCAATCCCACTTGGCTCGCCAAATTTTGTTCTTCTAGGTGAAACCGTTCGTTGGCAGTAACCGGTTTCATTTTGAGGTTTCACTCTGTTTTCTCCTATAGGGATACATGTATTTGGAACTCTAAATCACACACGGTTTGTGCTAGCTTTTTGAAACTTGACACAATAAAGCAGTTTCAAGTTCTATCCCTATGGTTTGTTTGCTGTTGATGTAGCCCTAAGCAGAGACTGGCGAGAATCACTTTCATGGAAAGGGCCTGCCAAGCTTCCAAAAAACTACGAGTTGCCTGAAATCTCAGCACACACTTTTCCACCCAATCTCGATGAAACTTTCAGGTAATGATCAGTACACCAATCCCACTTGGCTCACCAAATTTCGTTCTTCTAGGTGAAACAGTTCGTTGGCAGTAACCGGTTTCATTTTGAGGTTTCACTCTGTATTCTCCTATAGGGATACATGTATTTGGAACTCTAAATCAAACACGGTTTGTGCTAGCTCTTTGAATCTTGACACAATAAAGCAGTTTCTAGTTCTATCTCTATGGTTTGTTTGTTGTTGATGTAGCCCTAAGCAGAGACTGGCGAGAATCACATTCATTGAAAGGGCCTGCCAAGCTTCCAAAAAACTACGAGTTGCCTGCAAACTCAGCACACACTTTTTCATCCAATCTTGATGAAACTTTCAGGTAATGATCAGTACACCAATCCCACTTGGCTCGCCAAATCTCGTTCTTTAAGGTGAAACCGTTCGTTGGCAGTAACCGGTTTCATTTTGAGGTTTAACTCTGTTTTCTCCTATAGGGATACATGTATTTGGAACTCTAAATCAAACACGGTTTGTGCTAGCTCTTTGAAACTTGACACACTAAAGCAGTTTCAAGTTCTATCTCTATGGTTTGTTTGCTGTTGATGTAGCCCTAAGCAGAGACTGGCGAGAATGACTTTCATGGAAAGGGCCTGCCAAGCTTCCAAAAAACTACGAGTTGCCTGAAATCTCAGCACACACTTTTCCACCCAATCTCGATGAAACTTTCAGGTAATGATCAGTACACCAATCCCACTTGGCTCGCCAAATTTCGTTCTTCTAGGTGAAACAGTTCGTTGGCAGTAACCGGTTTCATTTTGAGGTTTCACTCTGTATTCTCCTATAGGGATACATGTATTTGGAACTCCAAATCAAACACGGTTTGTGCTAGCTCTTTGAATCTTGACACAATAAAGCAGTTTCTAGTTCTATCTCTATGGTTTGTTTGTTGTTGATGTAGCCCTAAGCAGAGACTGGAGAGAATCACATTCATTGAAAGGGCCTGCCAAGCTTCCAAAAAACTACGAGTTGCCTGCAAACTCAGCACACAATTTTTCACCCAATCTTGATGAAACTTTCAGGTAATGATCAGTACACCAATCCCACTTGGCTCGCCAAATTTCGTTCTTCTAGGTGAAACCGTTCGTTGGCAGTAACCGGTTTCATTTTGAGGTTTCACTCTGTTTTCTCCTATAGGGATACATGTATTTGGAACTCTAAATCAAACACGGTTTGTGCTAGCTCTTTGAAACTTGACACCATAAAGCAGTTTCAAGTTCTATGTCTATGGTTTGTTTGCTGTTGATGTAGCCCTAAGCAGAGACTGGCGAGAATCACTTTCATGGAAAGGGCCTGCCAAGCTTCCAAAAAACTACGAGTTGCCTGAAATCTCAGCACACACTTTTTCACCCAATCTTGATGAAACTTTCAAGTAATGATCAGTACACCAATCCCACTTGGCTCGCCAAATTTCGTTCTTCTAGGTGAAACCGTTCGTTGGCAGTAACCGGTTTCATTTTGAGGTTTCACTCTGTTTTTTCCTATAGGGATACATGCATTTGGAACTCTAAATCAAACACGGTTTGTGCTAGCTCTTTGAAACTTAACACAATAAAGCAGTTTCAAGTTCAATCTCTATGGTTTGTTTGCTGTTGATGTAGCCCTAAGCAGAGACTGGCGAGAATCACTTTCATGGAAATGACCTGCCAAGCTTCCAAAAAACTACGAGTTGCCTGAAATCTCAGCACACACTTTTCACCCAATCTTGATGAAACTTTCAGGTAATGATCAGTACACCAATCTCACTTTGCTCGCCAAATTTCGTTCTTATAGGTGAAACAGTTCGTTGGCAGTAACCGGTTTCATTTTGAGGTTTCACTCTGTTTTCTCCTATAGGGATACATGAATTTGGAACTCTAAATCAAACACGGTTTGCGCTAGCTCTTTGAAACTTGACACCATAAAGCAGTTTCAAGTTCTATCTCTATGGTTTGTTTGCTGTTGATGTAGCCCTAAGCAGAGACTGGCGAGAATCACTTTCATGGAAAGGGCCTGCCAAGCTTCCAAAAAACTACGAGTTGCCTGAAATCTCAGCACACACTTTTTCACCCAATCTTGATGAAACTTTCAGGTAATGATCAGTACACCAACTCCACTTGGCTCGCCAAATTTCGTTCTTCTAGGTGAAACCGTTCGTTGGCAGTAACCGGTTTCATTTTGAGGTTTCACTCTGTTTTCTCCTATAGGGATACATGTATTTGGAACTCTAAATCAAACACGGTTTGTGCTAGCTCTTTGAAACTTGACACAATAAAGCAGTTTCAAGTTCTATTTCTATGGTTTGTTTGCTGTTGATGTAGCCCTAAGCAGAGACTGGCGAGAATCACTTTCATAGAAAGGGCCTGCCAAGCTTCCAAAAAACTACGAGTTGCCTGAAATCTCAGCACACACTTTTTCACCCAATCTTGATGAAACTTTCAGGTAATGATCAGTACACCAATCCCACTTGGCTCGCCAAATTTCGTTCTTCTAGGTTAAACCGTTCGTTGGCAGTAACCGGTTTCATTTTGAGGTTTCACTCTGTTTTCTCCTATAGGGATACATGTATTTGGAACTCTAAATCAAACACGGTTTGTGCTAGCTCTTTGAAACTTGACACAATAAAGCAGTTTCAAGTTCTATCTCTATGGTTTGTTTGCTGTTGATGTAGCCCTAAGCAGAGACTGGCGAGAATCACTTACATGGAAAGGGCCTGCCAAGCTTCCAAAAAACTACGAGTTTCCTGAAATCTCAGCACACACTTTTTCACCCAATCTTGATGAACCTTTCACATAATGTTCAGTACACCAATCCCACTTGGCTCGCCAAATTTCGTTCTTCTAGGTGAAACCGTTCGTTGGCAGTAACCGGTTTCATTTTGAGGTTTCACTCTGTATTCTCCTATAGGGATACATGTATTTGGAACTCTAAATCAAACACGGTTTGTGCTAGCTCTTTGAATCTTGACACAATAAAGCAGTTTCTAGTTCTATCTCTATGGTTTGTTTGCTGTTGATGTAGCCCTAAGCAGAGACTGGCGAGAATCACATTCATCGAAAGGGCCTGCCAAGCTTCCAAAAAACTACGAGTTGCCTGAAATCTCAGCACACACTTTTTCACCCAATCTTGATGAAACTTTCAGGTAATGATCAGTACACCAATCCCACTTGGCTCGCCAAATTTCGTTCTTCTAGGTGAAACCGTTCGTTGGCAGTAACCGGTTTCATTTTTAGGTTTCACTCTGTTTTCTCCTATAGGGATACATGTATTTGGAACTCTAAATCAAACACGGTTTGTGCTAGCTCTTTGAAACTTGACACCATAAAGCAGTTTCAAGTTCTATCTCTGTGGTTTGTTTGCTGTTGATGTAGCCCTAAGCAGAGACTGGCGAGAATCACTTTCATGGAAAGGGCCTGCCAAGCTTTCAAAAAACTACGAGTTGCCTGAAATCTCAGCACACACTTTTTCACCCAATCTTGATGAAACTTTCAGGTAATGATCAGTACACAAATCCCACTTGGCTCGCCAAATTTCGTTCTTCTAGGTGAAACCGTTCGTTGGCAGTAACCGGTTTCATTTTGAGGTTTCACTCTGTTTTCTCCTATAGGGATACATGTATTTGGAACTCTAAATCAAACACGGTTTGTGCTAGCTCTTTGAAACTTGACACCATAAAGCAGTTTCAAGTTCTATCTCTATGGTTTGTTTGCTGTTGATGTAGCCCTAAGCAGAGACTGGCGAGAATGACTTTCACGGAAAGGGCCTGCCAAGCTTCCAAAAAACTACGAGTTGCCTGAAATCTCAGCACACACTTTTTCACCCAATCTTGATGAAACTTTCAAGTAATGATCAGTACACCAATCCCACTTGGCTCGCCAAATTTCGTTCTTCTAGGTGAAACCGTTCGTTGGCAGTAACCGGGGACATTTTGAGGTTTCACTCTGTTTTTTCCTATAGGGATACATGCATTTGGAACTCTAAATCAAACACGGTTTGTGCTAGCTCTTTGAAACTTAACACAATAAAGCAGTTTCAAGTTCTATCTCTATGGTTTGTTTGCTGTTGATGTAGCCCTAAGCAGAGACTGGCGAGAATCACTTTCATGGAAATGGCCTGCCAAGCTTCCAAAAAACTACGAGTTGCCTGAAATCTCAGCACACACTTTTTCACCCAATCTTGATGAAACTTTCAGGTAATGATCAGTACACCAATCTCACTTTGCTCGCCAAATTTCGTTCTTCTAGGTGAAACAGTTCGTTGGCAGTAACCGGTTTCATTTTGAGGTTTCACTCTGTTTTCTCCTATAGGGATACATGAATTTGGAACTCTAAATCAAACACGGTTTGCACTAGCTCTTTGAAACTTGACACCATAAAGCAGTTTCAAGTTCTATCTCTATGGTTTGTTTGCTGTTGATGTAGCCCTAAGCAGAGACTGGCGAGAATCACTTTCATGGAAAGGGCCTGCCAAGCTTCCAAAAAACTACGAGTTGCCTGAAATCTCAGCACACACTTTTTCACCCAATCTTGATGAAACTTTCAGGTAAAGATCAGTACACCAATTCCAATTGGCTCGCCAAATTTCGTTCTTCTAGGTGAAACCGTTCGTTGGCAGTAACCGGTTTCATTTTGAGGTTTCACTCTGTTTTCTCCTATAGGGATACATGTATTTGGAACTCTAAATCAAACACGGTTTGTGCTACCTCTTTGAAACTTGACACAATAAAGCAGTTTCAAGTTCTATTTCTATGGTTTGTTTGCTGTTGATGTAGCCCTAAGCAGAGACTGGCGAGAATCACTTTCATGGAAAGGGCCTGCCAAGCTTCCAAAAAACTACGAGTTGCCTGAAATCTCAGCACACACTTTTTCACCCAATCTTGATGAAACTTTCAGGTAATGATCAGTCCACCAATCCCACTTGGCTCGCCAAATTTCGTTCTTCTAGGTTAAACCGTTCGTTGGCAGTAGCCGGTTTCATTTTGAGGTTTCACTCTGTTTTCTCCTATAGGGATACATGTATTTGGAACTCTAAATCAAACACGGTTTGTGCTAGCTCTTTGAAACTTGACACAATAAAGCAGTTTCAAGTTCTATCTCTATGGTTTGTTTGCTGTTGATGTAGCCCTAAGCAGAGACTGGCGAGAATCACTTACATGGAAAGGGCCTGCCAAGCTTCCAAAAAACTACGAGTTGCCTGAAATCTCAGCACACACTTTTTCACCCAATCTTGATGAAACTTTCAGGTAATGATTAGTACACCAATTTCACTCGGCTCGCCAAATTTCGTTCTTCTAGGTGAAACCGTTTGTTGGCAGTAACCGGTTTCATTTTGAGGTTTCATTCTGTTTTATCCTACAGGGATACATGTATTTGGAACTCTAAATCAAACACGGTTTGTGCTAGCTCTTTGAAACTTGACACAATAAAGCAGTTTCAAGTTCTATCTCTATGGCTTGTTTGCTGTTGATGTAGCCCTAAGCAGAGACTGGCGAGAATCACTTTCATGGAAAGGGCCTGCCAAGCTTCCAAAAATCTACGAGTTGCCTGAAATCTCAGCACACACTTTTTCACCCAATCTTGATGAAACTTTCAGGTAATGATCAGTACACCAATCCCACTTGGCTCACCAAATCTCGTTCTTCTAGGTGAAACCGTTCGTTGGCAGTAACCGGTTTCATTTTGAGGTTTCACTCTGTTTTTTCCTATAGGGATACATGCATTTGGAACTCTAAATCAAACACGGTTTGTGCTAGCTCTTTGAAACTTAACACAATAAAGCAGTTTCAAGTTCTATCTCTATGGTTTGTTTGCTGTTGATGTAGCCCTAAGCAGAGACTGGCGAGAATCACTTTCATGGAAATGGCCTGCCAAGCTTCCAAAAAACTACGAGTTGCCTGAAATCTCAGCACACACTTTTTCACCCAATCTTGATGAAACTTTCAGGTAATGATCAGTACACCAATCTCACTTTGCTCGCCAAATTTCGTTCTTCTAGGTGAAACCGTTCGTTGTCAGTAACCGGTTTCATTTTGAGGTTTCACTCTGTTTTCTCCTATAGGAATACATGTATTTGGAACTCTAAATCAAACACGGTTTGCGCTAGCTCTTTGAAACTTGACACCATAAAGCAGTTTCAAGTTCTATCTCTATGGTTTGTTTGCTGTTGATGTAGCCCTAAGCAGAGACTGGCGAGAATCACTTTCATGGGAAGGGCCTGCCAAGCTTCCAAAAAACTACGAGTTGCCTGAAATCTCAGCACACACTTTTCCACCCAATCTCGATGAAACATTCAGGTAATGATCAGTACACCAATCCCACTTGGCTCGCCAAATTTCGTTCTTCTAGGTGAAACCGTTCGTTGGCAGTAACCGGTTTCATTTTGAGGTTTCACTCTGTTTTCTCCTATAGGGATACATGTATTTGGAACTCTAAATCAAACACGGTTTGTGCTAGCTCTTTGAAACTTGACACAATAAAGCAGTTTCAAGTTCTATCTCTGTGGTTTGTTTGCTGTTGATGTAGCCCTAAGCAGAGACTGGCGAGAATCACTTTCATGGAAAGGGCCTGCCAAGCTTCCAAAAAACTACGAGTTGCCTGAAATCTCAGCACACACTTTTTCACCCAATATTGATGAAACTTTCAGGTAATGATCAGTACACCAATCTCACTTTGCTCGCCAAATTTCGTTCTTCTAGGTGAAACCGTTCGTTGTCAGTAACCGGTTTCATTTTGAGGTTTCACTCTGTTTTCTCCTATAGGGATACATGTATTTGGAACTCTAAATCAAACACGGTTTGCGCTAGCTCTTTGAAACTTGACACCATAAAGCAGTTTCAAGTTCTATCTCTATGGTTTGTTTGCTGTTGATGTAGCCCTAAGCAGAGACTGGCGAGAATCACTTTCATGGGAAGGGCCTGCCAAGCTTCCAAAAAACTACGAGTTGCCTGAAATCTCAGCACACACTTTTCCACCCAATCTCGATGAAACATTCAGGTAATGATCAGTACACCAATCCCACTTGGCTCGCCAAATTTCGTTCTTCTAGGTGAAACCGTTCGTTGGCAGTAACCGGTTTCATTTTGAGGTTTCACTCTGTTTTCTCCTATAGGGATACATGTATTTGGAACTCTAAATCAAACACGGTTTGTGCTAGCTCTTTGAAACTTGACACCATAAAGCAGTTTCAAGTTCTATCTCTGTGGTTTGTTTGCTGTTGATGTAGCCCTAAGCAGAGACTGGCGAGAATCACTTTCATGGAAAGGGCCTGCCAAGCTTCCAAAAAACTACGAGTTGCCTGAAATCTCAGCACACACTTTTTCACCCAATCTTGATGAAACTTTCAGGTAATGATCAGTACACCAATCCCACTTGGCTCGACAAATCTCGTTCTTCTAGGTGAAACTGTTCGTTGGCAGTAACCGGTTTCATTTTGAGGTTTCACTCTGTTTTCTCCTATAGGGATACATGTATTTGGAACTCTAAATCAAACACAGTTTGTGCTAGCTCTTTGAAAGTTGACACAATAAAGCAGTTTCAAGTTCTATCTCTATGGTTTGTTTGCTGTTGATGTAGCCCTAAGCAGAGACTGGGGAGAATCACTTTCATGGAAAGGGCCTGCCAAGCTTCCAAAAAACTACGAGTTGCCTGAAATCTCAGCACACACTTTTTCACCCAATCTTGATGAAACTTTCAAGTAATGATCAGTACACCAATCCCACTTGGCTCGCCAAATTTCGTTCTTCTAGGTGAAACCGTTCGTTGGCAGTAACCGGTTTCATTTTGAGGTTTCACTCTGTTTTTTCCTATAGGGATACATGCATTTGGAACTCTAAATCAAACACGGTTTGTGCTAGCTCTTTGAAACTTAACACAATAAAGCAGTTTCAAGTTCTATCTCTATGGTTTGTTTGCTGTTGATGTAGCCCTAAGCAGAGACTGGCGAGAATCACTTTCATGGAAATGGCCTGCCAAGCTTCCAAAAAACTACGAGTTGCCTGAAATCTCAGGACACACTTTTTCACCCAATATTGATGAAACTTTCAGGTAATGATCAGTACACCAATCTCACTTTGCTCGCCAAATTTCGTTCTTCTAGGTGAAACAGTTCGTTGGCAGTAACCGGTTTCATTTTGAGGTTTCACTCTGTTTTCTCCTATAGGGATACATGAATTTGGAACTCTAAATCAAACACGGTTTGCGCTAGCTCTTTGAAACTTGACACCATAAAGCAGTTTCAAGTTCTATCTCTATGGTTTGTTTGCTGTTGATGTAGCCCTAAGCAGAGACTGGCGAGAATCACTTTCATGGAAAGGGCCTGCCAAGCTTCCAAAAAACTACGAGTTGCCTGAAATCTCAGCACACACTTTTTCACCCAATCTTGATGAAACTTTCAGGTAATGATCAGTACACCAATCCCACTTGGCTCGCCAAATTTCGTTCTTCTAGGTGAAACCGTTCGTTGGCAGTAACCGGTTTCATTTTGAGGTTTCACTCTGTTTTCTCCTATAGGGATACATGTATTTGGAACTCTAAATCAAACACGGTTTGTGCTAGCTCTTTGAAACTTGACACCATAAAGCAGTTTCAAGTTCTATCTCTATGGTTTGTTTGCTGTTGATGTAGCCCTAAGCAGAGACTGGCGAGAATGACTTTCACGGAAAGGGCCTGCCAAGCTTCCAAAAAACTACGAGTTGCCTGAAATCTCAGCACACACTTTTTCACCCAATCTTGATGAAACTTTCAAGTAATGATCAGTACACCAATCCCACTTGGCTCGCCAAATTTCGTTCTTCTAGGTGAAACCGTTCGTTGGCAGTAACCGGGGACATTTTGAGGTTTCACTCTGTTTTTTCCTATAGGGATACATGCATTTGGAACTCTAAATCAAACACGGTTTGTGCTAGCTCTTTGAAACTTAACACAATAAAGCAGTTTCAAGTTCTATCTCTATGGTTTGTTTGCTGTTGATGTAGCCCTAAGCAGAGACTGGCGAGAATCACTTTCATGGAAATGGCCTGCCAAGCTTCCAAAAAACTACGAGTTGCCTGAAATCTCAGCACACACTTTTTCACCCAATCTTGATGAAACTTTCAGGTAATGATCAGTACACCAATCTCACTTTGCTCGCCAAATTTCGTTCTTCTAGGTGAAACAGTTCGTTGGCAGTAACCGGTTTCATTTTGAGGTTTCACTCTGTTTTCTCCTATAGGGATACATGAATTTGGAACTCTAAATCAAACACGGTTTGCACTAGCTCTTTGAAACTTGACACCATAAAGCAGTTTCAAGTTCTATCTCTATGGTTTGTTTGCTGTTGATGTAGCCCTAAGCAGAGACTGGCGAGAATCACTTTCATGGAAAGGGCCTGCCAAGCTTCCAAAAAACTACGAGTTGCCTGAAATCTCAGCACACACTTTTTCACCCAATCTTGATGAAACTTTCAGGTAATGATTAGTACACCAATTTCACTCGGCTCGCCAAATTTCGTTCTTCTAGGTGAAACCGTTTGTTGGCAGTAACTGGTTTCATTTTGAGGTTTCATTCTGTTTTATCCTACAGGGATACATGTATTTGGAACTCTAAATCAAACACGGTTTGTGCTAGCTCTTTGAAACTTGACACAATAAAGCAGTTTCAAGTTCTATCTCTATGGCTTGTTTGCTGTTGATGTAGCCCTAAGCAGAGACTGGCGAGAATCACTTTCATGGAAAGGGCCTGCCAAGCTTCCAAAAATCTACGAGTTGCCTGAAATCTCAGCACACACTTTTTCACCCAATCTTGATGAAACTTTCAGGTAATGATCAGTACACCAATCCCACTTGGCTCGCCAAATTTCGTTCTTCTAGGTGAAACCGTTCGTTGGCAGTAACCGGTTTCATTTTGAGGTTTCACTCTGTTTTTTCCTATAGGGATACATGCATTTGGAACTCTAAATCAAACACGGTTTGTGCTAGCTCTTTGAAACTTAACACAATAAAGCAGTTTCAAGTTCTATCTCTATGGTTTGTTTGCTGTTGATGTAGCCCTAAGCAGAGACTGGCGAGAATCACTTTCATGGAAATGGCCTGCCAAGCTTCCAAAAAACTACGAGTTGCCTGAAATCTCAGCACACACTTTTTCACCCAATCTTGATGAAACTTTCAGGTAATGATCAGTACACCAACCTCACTTTGCTCGCCAAATTTCGTTCTTCTAGGTGAAACCGTTCGTTGGCAGTAACCGGTTTCATTTTGAGGTTTCACTCTGTTTTCTCCTATAGGAATACATGTATTTGGAACTCTAAATCAAACACGGTTTGCGCTAGCTCTTTGAAACTTGACACCATAAAGCAGTTTCAAGTTCTATCTCTATGGTTTGTTTGCTGTTGATGTAGCCCTAAGCAGAGACTGGCGAGAATCACTTTCATGGGAAGGGCCTGCCAAGCTTCCAAAAAACTACGAGTTGCCTGAAATCTCAGCACACACTTTTCCACCCAATCTCGATGAAACATTCAGGTAATGATCAGTACACCAATCCCACTTGGCTCGCCAAATTTCGTTCTTCTAGGTGAAACCGTTCGTTGGCAGTAACCGGTTTCATTTTGAGGTTTCACTCTGTATTCTCCTATAGGGATACATGTATTTGGAACTCTAAATCAAACACGGTTTGTGCTAGCTCTTTGAATCTTGACACAATAAAGCAGTTTCTAGTTCTATCTCTATGGTTTGTTTGCTGTTGATGTAGCCCTAAGCAGAGACTGGCGAGAATCACATTCATCGAAAGGGCCTGCCAAGCTTCCAAAAAACTACGAGTTGCCTGAAAACTCAGCACACACTTTTTCACCCAATCTTGATGAAACTTTCAGGTAATGATCAGTACACCAATCCCACTTGGCTCGCCAAATTTCGTTCTTCTAGGTGAAACCGTTCGTTGGCAGTAACCGGTTTCATTTTGAGGTTTCACTCTGTTTTCTCCTATAGGGATACATGTATTTGGAACTCTAAATCAAACACGGTTTGTGCTAGCTCTTTGAAACTTGACACCATAAAGCAGTTTCAAGTTCTATGTCTATGGTTTGTTTGCTGTTGATGTAGCCCTAAGCAGAGACTGGCGAGAATCACTTTCATGGAAAGGGCCTGCCAAGCTTCCAAAAAACTACGAGTTGCCTGAAATCTCAGCACACACTTTTTCACCCAATCTTGATGAAACTTTCAGGTAATGATCAGAACACCAATCCCACTTGGCTCGCCAAATCTCGTTCTTCTAGGTGAATCTGTTCGTTGGCAGTAACCGGTTTCATTTTGAGGTTTCACTCTGTTTTCTCCTATAGGGATACATGTATTTGGAACTCTAAATCAAACACGGTTTGTGCTAGCTCTTTGAAAGTTGACACAATAAAGCAGTTTCAAGTTCTATCTCTATGGTTTGTTTGCTGTTGATGTAGCCCTAAGCAGAGACTGGCGAGAATCACTTTCATGGAAAGGGCCTGCCAAGCTTCCAAAAAACTACGAGTTGCCTGAAATCTCAGCACACACTTTTTCACCCAATCTTGATGAAACTTTCAAGTAATGATCAGTACACCAATCCCACTTGGCTCGCCAAATTTCGTTCTTCTAGGTGAAACCGTTCGTTGGCAGTAACCGGTTTCATTTTGAGGTTTCACTCTGTTTTTTCCTATAGGGATACATGCATTTGGAACTCTAAATCAAACACGGTTTGTGCTAGCTCTTTGAAACTTGACACAATAAAGCAGTTTCAAGTTCTATTTCTATGGTTTGTTTGCTGTTGATGTAGCCCTAAGCAGAGACTGTCGAGAATCACTTTCATGGAAAGGGCCTGCCAAGCTTCCAAAAAACTACGAGTTGCCTGAAATCTCAGCACACACTTTTTCACCCAATCTTGATGAAACTTTCAGGTAATGATCAGTCCACCAATCCCACTTGGCTCGCCAAATTTCGTTCTTCTAGGTTAAACCGTTCGTTGGCAGTAACCGGTTTCATTTTGAGGTTTCACTCTGTTTTCTCCTATAGGGATACATGTATTTGGAACTCTAAATCAAACACGGTTTGTGCTAGCTCTTTGAAACTTGACACAATAAAGCAGTTTCAAGTTCTATCTCTATGGTTTGTTTGCTGTTGATGTAGCCCTAAGCAGAGACTGGCGAGAATCACTTACATGGAAAGGGCCTGCCAAGTTTCCAAAAAACTACGAGTTGCCTGAAATCTCAGCACACACTTTTTCACCCAATCTTGATGAAACTTTCAGGTAATGATTAGTACACCAATTTCACTCGGCTCGCCAAATTTCGTTCTTCTAGGTGAAACCGTTTGTTGGCAGTAACCGGTTTCATTTTGAGGTTTCATTCTGTTTTATCCTACAGGGATACATGTATTCGGAACTCTAAATCAAACACGGTTTGTGCTAGCTCTTTGAAACTTGACACAATAAAGCAGTTTCAAGTTCTATCTCTATGGCTTGTTTGCTGTTGATGTAGCCCTAAGCAGAGACTGGCGAGAATCACTTTCATGGAAAGGGCCTGCCAAGCTTCCAAAAATCTACGAGTTGCCTGAAATCTCAGCACACACTTTTTCACCCAATCTTGATGAAACTTTCAGGTAATGATCAGTACACCAATCCCACTTGGCTCGCCAAATTTCGTTCTTCTAGGTGAAACCGTTCGTTGGCAGTAACCGGTTTCATTTTGAGGTTTCACTCTGTTTTTTCCTATAGGGATACATGCATTTGGAACTCTAAATCAAACACGGTTTGTGCTAGCTCTTTGAAACTTAACACAATAAAGCAGTTTCAAGTTCTATCTCTATGGTTTGTTTGCTGTTGATGTAGCCCTAAGCAGAGACTGGCGAGAATCACTTTCATGGAAATGGCCTGCCAAGCTTCCAAAAAACTACGAGTTGCCTGAAATCTCAGCACACACTTTTTCACCCAATCTTGATGAAACTTTCAGGTAATGATCAGTACACCAATCTCACTTTGCTCGCCAAATGTCGTTCTTCTAGGTGAAACCGTTCGTTGTCAGTAACCGGTTTCATTTTGAGGTTTCACTCTGTTTTCTCCTATAGGAATACATGTATTTGGAACTCTAAATCAAACACGGTTTGTGCTAGCTCTATGAAACTTGACACCATAAAGCAGTTTCAAGTTCTATCTCTATGGTTTGTTTGCTGTTGATGTAGCCCTAAGCAGAGACTGGCGAGAATCACTTTCATGGAAAGGGCCTGCCAAGCTTCCAAAAAACTACGAGTTGCCTGAAATCTCAGCACACACTTTTCCACCCAATCTCGATGAAACATTCAGGTAATGATCAGTACACCAATCCCACTTGGCTCGCCAAATTTCCTTCTTCTAGGTGAAACCGTTCGTTGGCAGTAACCGGTTTCATTTTGAGGTTTCACTCTGTATTCTCCTATAGGGATACATGTATTTGGAACTCTAAATCAAACACGGTTTGTGCTAGCTCTTTGAATCTTTACACAATAAAGCAGTTTCTAGTTCTATCTCTATGGTTTGTTTGCTGTTGATGTAGCCCTAAGCAGAGACTGGCGAGAATCTCATTCATCGAAAGGGCCTGCCAAGCTTCCAAAAAACTACGAGTTGCCTGAAAACTCAGCACACACTTTTTCACCCAATCTTGATGAAACTTTCAGGTAATGATCAGTACACCAATCCCACTTGGCTCGCCAAATTTCGTTCTTCTAGGTGAAACCGTTCGTTGGCAGTAACCGGTTTCATTTTGAGGTTTCACTCTGTTTTCTCCTATAGGGATACATGTATTTGGAACTCTAAATCAAACACGGTTTGTGCTAGCTCTTTGAAACTTGACACCATAAAGCAGTTTCAAGTTCTATCTCTATGGTTTGTTTGCTGTTGAAGTAGCCCTAAGCAGAGACTGGCGAGAATCACTTTCATGGAAAGGGCCTGCCAAGCTTCCAAAAAACTACGAGTTGCCTGAAATCTCAGCACACACTTTTTCACCCAATCTTGATGAAACTTTCAGGTAATGATCAGTACACCAATCCCACTTGGCTCGCCAAATCTCGTTCTTCTAGGTGAAACTGTTCGTTGGCAGTAACCGGTTTCATTTTGAGGTTTCACTCTGTTTTCTCCTATAGGGATACATGTATTTGGAACTCTAAAATCAAACACGGTTTGTGCTAGCTCTTTGAAAGTTGACACAATAAAGCAGTTTCAAGTTCTATCTCTATGGTTTGTTTGCTGTTGATGTAGCCCTAAGCAGAGAGTGGCGAGAATCACTTTCATGGAAAGGGCCTGCCAAGCTTCCAAACAACTACGAGTTGCCTGAAATCTCAGCACACACTTTTTCACCCAATCTTGATGAAACTTTCAGGTAATGATCAGTACACCAATCCCACTTGGCTCGCCAAATTTCGTTCTTCTAGGTTAAACCGTTCGTTGGCAGTAACCGGTTTCATTTTGAGGTTTCACTCTGTTTTCTCCTATAGGGATACATGAATTTGGAACTCTAAATCAAACACGGTTTGCGCTAGCTCTTTGAAACTTGACACCATAAAGCAGTTTCAAGTTCTATCTCTATGGTTTGTTTGCTGTTGATGTAGCCCTAAGCAGAGACTGGCGAGAATCACTTTCATGGAAAGGGCCTGCCAAGCTTCCAAAAAACTACGAGTTGCCTGAAATCTCAGCACACACTTTTTCACCCAATCTTGATGAAACTTTCAGGTAATGATCAGTACACCAATTCCACTTGGCTCACCAAATTTCGTTCTTCTAGGTGAAACCGTTCGTTGGCAGTAACCGGTTTCATTTTGAGGTTTCACTCTGTTTTCTCCTATGGGGATACATGTATTTGGAACTCTAAATCAAACACGGTTTGTGCTAGCTCTTTGAAACTTGACACAATAAAGCAATTTCAAGTTCTATCTCTATGGTTTGTTTGCTGTTGATGTAGCCCTAAGCAGAGACTGGCGAGAATGACTTTCATGGAAAGGGCCTGCCAAGCTTCCAAAAAACTACGAGTTGCCTGAAATCTCAGCACACACTTTTTCACCCAATCTTGATGAAACTTTCAAGTAATGATCAGTACACCAATCCCACTGGGCTCGCCAAATTTCGTTCTTCTTGGTGAAACCGTTCGTTGGCAGTAACCGGGTTCATTTTGAGGTTTCACTCTGTTTTTTCCTATAGGGATACATGCATTTGGAACTCTAAAACAAACACGGTTTGTGCTAGCTCTTTGAAACTTAACACAATAAAGAAGTTTCAAGTTCTATCTCTATGGTTTGTTTGCTGTTGATGTAGCCCTAAGCAGAGACTGGCGAGAATCACATTCATGGAAATGGCCTGCCAAGCTTCCAAAAAACTACGAGTTGCCTGAAATCTCAGCACACACTTTTTCACCCAATCTTGATGAAACTTTCAGGTAATGATCAGTACACCAATCTCACTTTGCTCGCCAAATTTCGTTCTTCTAGGTGAAACAGTTCGTTGGCAGTAACCAGTTTCATTTTGAGGTTTCACTCTGTTTTCTCCTATAGGGATACATGAATTTGGAACTCTAAATCAAACAAGGTTTGCGCTAGCTCTTTGAAACTTGACACCATAAAGCAGTTTCAAGTTCTATCTCTATGGTTTGTTTGCTGTTGATGTAGCCCTAAGCAGAGACTGGCGAGAATCACTTTCATGGAAAGGGCCTGCCAAGCTTCCAAAAAACTACGAGTTGCCTGAAATCTCAGCACACAGTTTTTCACCCAATCTTGATGAAACTTTCAGGTAATGATCAGTACACCAATTCCACTTGGCTCGCCAAATTTCGTTCTTCTAGGTGAAACCGTTCGTTGGCAGTAACCGGTTTCATTTTGAGGTTTCACTCTGTTTTCTCCTATAGGGATACATGTATTTGGAACTCTAAATCAAACACGGTTTGTGCTAGCTCTTTGAAACTTGACACAATAAAGCAATTTCAAGTTCTATTTCTATGGTTTGTTTGCTGTTGATGTAGCCCTAAGCAGAGACTGGCGAGAATCACTTTCATGGAAAGGGCCTGCCAAGCTTCCAAACAACTACGAGTTGCCTGAAATCTCAGCACACACTTTTTCACCCAATCTTGATGAAACTTTCAGGTAATGATCAGTACACCAATCCCACTTGGCTCGCCAAATTTCGTTCTTCTAGGTTAAACCGTTCGTTGGCAGTAACCGGTTTCATTTTGAGGTTTCACTCTGTTTTCTCCTATAGGGATACATGTATTTGGAACTCTAAATCAAACACGGTTTGTGCTAGCTCTTTGAAACTTGACACAATAAAGCAGTTTCAAGTTCTATCTCTATGGTTTGTTTGCTGTTGATGTAGCCCTAAGCAGAGACTGGCGAGAATCACTTACATGGAAAGGGCCTGCCAAGCTTCCAAAAAACTACGAGTTGCCTGAAATCTCAGCACACACTTTTTCACCCAATCTTGATGAAACTTTCAGGTAATGATTAGTACACCAATTTCACTTGGCTCGCCAAATTTCGTTCTTCTAGGTGAAACCGTTTGTTGGCAGTAACCGGTTTCATTTTGAGGTTTCATTCTGTTTTATCCTATAGTGATACATGTATTTGGAACTCTAAATCAAACAGGGTTTGTGCTAGCTCTTTGAAACTTGACACAATAAAGCAGTTTCAAGTTCTATCTCTATGGCTTGTTTGCTGTTGATGTAGCCCTAAGCAGAGACTGGTGAGAATCACTTTCATGGAAAGGGCCTGCCAAGCTTCCAAAAAACTACGAGTTGCCTGAAATCTCAGCACACACTTTTTCACCCAATCTTGATGAAACTTTCAGGTAATGATAAGTACACCAATCCCACTTGGCTCGCCAAATTTCGTCCTTCTAGGTGAAACCGTTCGTTGGCAGAAACCGGTTTCATTTTGAGGTTTCACTCTGGTTTCTCCTATAGGGATACATGTGTTTGGAACTCTAAATCAAACACGGTTTGTGCTAGCTCTTTGAAACTTGACACAATAAAGCAGTTTCAAGTTTTATCTCTATGGTTTTTTGCTGTTGATGTAGCCCTAAGCAGAGACTGGCGAGAATCACTTTCATGGCAAGGGCCTGCCAAGCTTCCAAAAAACTACGAGTTGCCTGAAATGTCAGCACACACTTTTTCACCCAATCTTGATGAAACTTTCAGGTAATGATCAGTACACAAATCCCACTTGGCTCGCCAAATTTCGTTCTTCTAGGTGAAACAGTTCGTTGGCAGTAACCGGTTTCATTTTGAGGTTTCACTCTGTTTTCTCCTATAGGGATACATGTATTTGGAACTCTAAATCAAACAGGGTTTGTGCTAGCTCTTTGAAACTTGACACCATAAAGCAGTTTCAAGTTCTATCTCTATGGTTTGTTTGCTGTTGATGTAGCCCTAAGCAGAGACTGGCGAGAATCACTTTCATGGAAAGGGCCTGCCAAGCTTCCAAAAAACTACGAGTTGCCTGAAATCTCAGCAAACACTTTTTCACCCAATCTTGATGAAACTTTCAGGTAATGATCAGTACACCAATCCCACTTGGCTCGCCAAATTTTGTTTTTCTAGGTGAAACCGTTCGTTGGCAGTAACCGGTTTCATTTTGAGGTTTCACTCTGTTTTCTCCTATAGGGATACATGTATTTGGAACTCTAAATCAAACACGGTTTGTGCTAGCTCTTTGAAACTTGACACCATAAAGCAGTTTCAAGTTCTATCTCTATGGTTTGTTTGCTGTTGATGTAGCCCTAAGCAGAGACTGGCGAGAATCACTTTCATGGAAAGGGCCTGCCAAGCTTCCAAAAAACTACGAGTTGCCTGAAATCTCAGCACACACTTTTTCACCCAATCTTGATGAAACTTTCAGGTAATGATCAGTACACCAATCCCACTTGGCTCGCCAAATCTCGTTCTTCTAGGTGAAACTGTTCGTTGGCAGTAACCGGTTTCATTTTGAGGTTTCACTCTGTTTTCTCCTATAGGGATACATGTATTTGGAACTCTAAATCAAACACGGTTTGTGCTAGCTCTTTGAAAGTTGACACAATAAAGCAGTTTCAAGTTCTATCTCTATGGTTTGTTTGCTGTTGATGTAGCCCTAAGCAGAGACTGGCGAGAATCATTTTCATGGAAAGGGCCTGCCAAGCTTCCAAAAAACTACGAGTTGCCTGAAATCTCAGCACACACTTTTTCACCCAATCTTGATGAAACTTTCAAGTAATGATCAGTACACCAATCCCACTTGGCTCGCCAAATTTCGTTCTTCTAGGTGAAACCGTTCGTTGGCAGTAACCGGTTTCATTTTGAGGTTTCACTCTGTTTTTTCCTATAGGGATACATGCATTTGGAACTCTAAATCAAACACGGTTTGTGCTAGCTCTTTGAAACTTAACACAATAAAGCAGTTTCAAGTTCTATCTCTATGGTTTGTTTGCTGTTGATGTAGCCCTAAGCAGAGACTGGCGAGAATCACTTTCATGGAAATGGCCTGCCAAGCTTCCAAAAAACTACGAGTTGCCTGAAATCTCAGGACACACTTTTTCACCCAATCTTGATGAAACTTTCAGGTAATGATCAGTACACCAATCTCACTTTGCTCGCCAAATTTCGTTCTTCTAGGTGAAACAGTTCGTTGGCAGTAACCGGTTTCATTTTGAGGTTTCACTCTGTTTTCTCCTATAGGGATACATGAATTTGGAACTCTAAATCAAACACGGTTTGCGCTAGCTCTTTGAAACTTGACACCATAAAGCAGTTTCAAGTTCTATCTCTATGGTTTGTTTGCTGTTGATGTAGCCCTAAGCAGAGACTGGCGAGAATCACTTTCATGGAAAGGGCCTGCCAAGCTTCCAAAAAACTACGAGTTGCCTGAAATCTCAGCACACACTTTTTCACCCAATCTTGATGAAACTTTCAGGTAATGATCAGTACACCAATTCCACTTGGCTCACCAAATTTCGTTCTTCTAGGTGAAACCGTTCGTTGGCAGTAACCGGTTTCATTTTGAGGTTTCACTCTGTTTTCTCCTATGGGGATACATGTATTTGGAACTCTAAATCAAACACGGTTTGTGCTAGCTCTTTGAAACTTGACACAATAAAGCAATTTCAAGTTCTATCTCTATGGTTTGTTTGCTGTTGATGTAGCCCTAAGCAGAGACTGGCGAGAATGACTTTCATGGAAAGGGCCTGCCAAGCTTCCAAAAAACTACGAGTTGCCTGAAATCTCAGCACACACTTTTTCACCCAATCTTGATGAAACTTTCAAGTAATGATCAGTACACCAATCCCACTGGGCTCGCCAAATTTCGTTCTTCTAGGTGAAACCGTTCGTTGGCAGTAACCGGGTTCATTTTGAGGTTTCACTCTGTTTTTTCCTATAGGGATACATGCATTTGGAACTCTAAAACAAACACGGTTTGTGCTAGCTCTTTGAAACTTAACACAATAAAGCAGTTTCAAGTTCTATCTCTATGGTTTGTTTGCTGTTGATGTAGCCCTAAGCAGAGACTGGCGAGAATCACATTCATGGAAATGGCCTGCCAAGCTTCCAAAAAACTACGAGTTGCCTGAAATCTCAGCACACACTTTTTCACCCAATCTTGATGAAACTTTCAGGTAATGATCAGTACACCAATCTCACTTTGCTCGCCAAATTTCGTTCTTCTAGGTGAAACAGTTCGTTGGCAGTAACCGGTTTCATTTTGAGGTTTCACTCTGTTTTCTCCTATAGGGATACATGAATTTGGAACTCTAAATCAAACACGGTTTGCGCTAGCTCTTTGAAACTTGACACCATAAAGCAGTTTCAAGTTCTATCTCTATGGTTTGTTTGCTGTTGATGTAGCCCTAAGCAGAGACTGGCGAGAATCACTTTCATGGAAAGGGCCTGCCAAGCTTCCAAACAACTACGAGTTGCCTGAAATCTCAGCACACACTTTTTCACCCAATCTTGATGAAACTTTCAGGTAATGATCAGTACACCAATCCCACTTGGCTCGCCAAATTTCGTTCTTCTAGGTTAAACCGTTCGTTGGCAGTAACCGGTTTCATTTTGAGGTTTCACTCTGTTTTCTCCTATAGGGATACATGTATTTGGAACTCTAAATCAAACACGGTTTGTGCTAGCTCTTTGAAACTTGACACAATAAAGCAGTTTCAAGTTCTATCTCTATGGTTTGTTTGCTGTTGATGTAGCCCTAAGCAGAGACTGGCGAGAATCACTTACATGGAAAGGGCCTGCCAAGCTTCCAAAAAACTACGAGTTGCCTGAAATCTCAGCACACACTTTTTCACCCAATCTTGATGAAACTTTCAGGTAATGATTAGTACACCAATTTCACTTGGCTCGCCAAATTTCGTTCTTCTAGGTGAAACCGTTTGTTGGCAGTAACCGGTTTCATTTTGAGGTTTCATTCTGTTTTATCCTATAGTGATACATGTATTTGGAACTCTAAATCAAACAGGGTTTGTGCTAGCTCTTTGAAACTTGACACAATAAAGCAGTTTCAAGTTCTATCTCTATGGCTTGTTTGCTGTTGATGTAGCCCTAAGCAGAGACTGGTGAGAATCACTTTCATGGAAAGGGCCTGCCAAGCTTCCAAAAAACTACGAGTTGCCTGAAATCTCAGCACACACTTTTTCACCCAATCTTGATGAAACTTTCAGGTAATGATAAGTACACCAATCCCACTTGGCTCGCCAAATTTCGTCCTTCTAGGTGAAACCGTTCGTTGGCAGAAACCGGTTTCATTTTGAGGTTTCACTCTGGTTTCTCCTATAGGGATACATGTGTTTGGAACTCTAAATCAAACACGGTTCGTGCTAGCTCTTTGAAACTTGACACAATAAAGCAGTTTCACGTTCTATCTCTATGGTTTGTTTGCTGTTGATGTAGCCCTAAGCAGAGACTGGCGAGAATCACTTTCATGGAAAGGGCCTTCCAAGCTTCCAAAAAACTACGAGTTGCCTGAAATCTCTGCACACACTTTTTAACCCAATCTTGATGAAACATTCAGGTAATGATCAGTACACAAATCCCACTTGGCTCGCCAAATTTCGTTCTTCTAGGTGAAACCGTTTGTTGGCAGTAACCGGTTTCATTTTGAGGTTTCACTCTGTTTTCTCCTATAGGGATACATGTATTTGGAACTCTAAATCAAACACGGTTTGTGCTAGCTCTTTGAAACTTGACACAATAAAGCAGTTTCAAGTTTTATCTCTATGGTTTTTTGCTGTTGATGTAGCCCTAAGCAGAGACTGGCGAGAATCACTTTCATGGCAAGGGCCTGCCAAGCTTCCAAAAAACTACGAGTTGCCTGAAATGTCAGCACACACTTTTTCACCCAATCTTGATGAAACTTTCAGGTAATGATCAGTACACAAATCCCACTTGGCTCGCCAAATTTCGTTCTTCTAGGTGAAACAGTTCGTTGGCAGTAACCGGTTTCATTTTGAGGTTTCACTCTGTTTTCTCCTATAGGGATACATGTATTTGGAACTCTAAATCAAACAGGGTTTGTGCTAGCTCTTTGAAACTTGACACCATAAAGCAGTTTCAAGTTCTATCTCTATGGTTTGTTTGCTGTTGATGTAGCCCTAAGCAGAGACTGGCGAGAATCACTTTCATGGAAAGGGCCTGCCAAGCTTCCAAAAAACTACGAGTTGCCTGAAATCTCAGCAAACACTTTTTCACCCAATCTTGATGAAACTTTCAGGTAATGATCAGTACACCAATCCCACTTGGCTCGCCAAATTTTGTTTTTCTAGGTGAAACCGTTCGTTGGCAGTAACCGGTTTCATTTTGAGGTTTCACTCTGTTTTCTCCTATAGGGATACATGTATTTGGAACTCTAAATCAAACACGGTTTGTGCTAGCTCTTTGAAACTTGACACCATAAAGCAGTTTCAAGTTCTATCTCTATGGTTTGTTTGCTGTTGATGTAGCCCTAAGCAGAGACTGGCGAGAATCACTTTCATGGAAAGGGCCTGCCAAGCTTCCAAAAAACTACGAGTTGCCTGAAATCTCAGCACACACTTTTTCACCCAATCTTGATGAAACTTTCAGGTAATGATCAGTACACCAATCCCACTTGGCTCGCCAAATCTCGTTCTTCTAGGTGAAACTGTTCGTTGGCAGTAACCGGTTTCATTTTGAGGTTTCACTCTGTTTTCTCCTATAGGGATACATGTATTTGGAACTCTAAATCAAACACGGTTTGTGCTAGCTCTTTGAAAGTTGACACAATAAAGCAGTTTCAAGTTCTATCTCTATGGTTTGTTTGCTGTTGATGTAGCCCTAAGCAGAGACTGGCGAGAATCATTTTCATGGAAAGGGCCTGCCAAGCTTCCAAAAAACTACGAGTTGCCTGAAATCTCAGCACACACTTTTTCACCCAATCTTGATGAAACTTTCAAGTAATGATCAGTACACCAATCCCACTTGGCTCGCCAAATTTCGTTCTTCTAGGTGAAACCGTTCGTTGGCAGTAACCGGTTTCATTTTGAGGTTTCACTCTGTTTTTTCCTATAGGGATACATGCATTTGGAACTCTAAATCAAACACGGTTTGTGCTAGCTCTTTGAAACTTAACACAATAAAGCAGTTTCAAGTTCTATCTCTATGGTTTGTTTGCTGTTGATGTAGCCCTAAGCAGAGACTGGCGAGAATCACTTTCATGGAAATGGCCTGCCAAGCTTCCAAAAAACTACGAGTTGCCTGAAATCTCAGGACACACTTTTTCACCCAATCTTGATGAAACTTTCAGGTAATGATCAGTACACCAATCTCACTTTGCTCGCCAAATTTCGTTCTTCTAGGTGAAACAGTTCGTTGGCAGTAACCGGTTTCATTTTGAGGTTTCACTCTGTTTTCTCCTATAGGGATACATGAATTTGGAACTCTAAATCAAACACGGTTTGCGCTAGCTCTTTGAAACTTGACACCATAAAGCAGTTTCAAGTTCTATCTCTATGGTTTGTTTGCTGTTGATGTAGCCCTAAGCAGAGACTGGCGAGAATCACTTTCATGGAAAGGGCCTGCCAAGCTTCCAAAAAACTACGAGTTGCCTGAAATCTCAGCACACACTTTTTCACCCAATCTTGATGAAACTTTCAGGTAATGATCAGTACACCAATTCCACTTGGCTCACCAAATTTCGTTCTTCTAGGTGAAACCGTTCGTTGGCAGTAACCGGTTTCATTTTGAGGTTTCACTCTGTTTTCTCCTATGGGGATACATGTATTTGGAACTCTAAATCAAACACGGTTTGTGCTAGCTCTTTGAAACTTGACACAATAAAGCAATTTCAAGTTCTATCTCTATGGTTTGTTTGCTGTTGATGTAGCCCTAAGCAGAGACTGGCGAGAATGACTTTCATGGAAAGGGCCTGCCAAGCTTCCAAAAAACTACGAGTTGCCTGAAATCTCAGCACACACTTTTTCACCCAATCTTGATGAAACTTTCAAGTAATGATCAGTACACCAATCCCACTGGGCTCGCCAAATTTCGTTCTTCTAGGTGAAACCGTTCGTTGGCAGTAACCGGGTTCATTTTGAGGTTTCACTCTGTTTTTTCCTATAGGGATACATGCATTTGGAACTCTAAAACAAACACGGTTTGTGCTAGCTCTTTGAAACTTAACACAATAAAGCAGTTTCAAGTTCTATCTCTATGGTTTGTTTGCTGTTGATGTAGCCCTAAGCAGAGACTGGCGAGAATCACATTCATGGAAATGGCCTGCCAAGCTTCCAAAAAACTACGAGTTGCCTGAAATCTCAGCACACACTTTTTCACCCAATCTTGATGAAACTTTCAGGTAATGATCAGTACACCAATCTCACTTTGCTCGCCAAATTTCGTTCTTCTAGGTGAAACAGTTCGTTGGCAGTAACCGGTTTCATTTTGAGGTTTCACTCTGTTTTCTCCTATAGGGATACATGAATTTGGAACTCTAAATCAAACACGGTTTGCGCTAGCTCTTTGAAACTTGACACCATAAAGCAGTTTCAAGTTCTATCTCTATGGTTTGTTTGCTGTTGATGTAGCCCTAAGCAGAGACTGGCGAGAATCACTTTCATGGAAAGGGCCTGCCAAGCTTCCAAAAAACTACGAGTTGCCTGAAATCTCAGCACACACTTTTTCACCCAATCTTGATGAAACTTTCAGGTAATGATCAGTACACCAATTCCACTTGGCTCGCCAAATTTCGTTCTTCTAGGTGAAACCGTTCGTTGGCAGTAACCGGTTTCATTTTGAGGTTTCACTCTGTTTTCTCCTATAGGGATACATGTATTTGGAACTCTAAATCAAACACGGTTTGTGCTAGCTCTTTGAAACTTGACACAATAAAGCAGTTTCAAGTTCTATCTCTATGGCTTGTTTGCTGTTGATGTAGCCCTAAGCAGAGACTGGCGAGAATCACTTTCATGGAAAGGGCCTGCCAAGCTTCCCAACAAGTACGAGTTGCCTGAAATCTCAGCACACACTTTTTCACCCAATCTTGATGAAACTTTCAGGTAATGATAAGTACACCAATCCCACTTGGCTCGCCAAATTTCGTCCTTCTAGGTGAAACCGTTCATTGGCAGAAACCGGTTTCATTTTGAGGTTTCACTCTGGTTTCTCCTATAGGGATACATGTGTTTGGAACTCTAAATCAAACACGGTTCGTGATAGCTCTTTGAAACTTGACACAATAAAGCAGTTTCAAGTTCTATCTCTATGGTTTGTTTGCTGTTGATGTAGCCCTAAGCAGAGACTGGCGAGAATCACTTTCATGGAAAGGGCCTTCCAAGCTTCCAAAAAACTACGAGTTGCCTGAAATCTCTGCACACACTTTTTAACCCAATCTTGATGAAACATTCAGGTAATGATCAGTACACAAATCCCACTTGGCTCGCCAAATTTCGTTCTTCTAGGTGAAACCGTTTGTTGGCACTAACCGGTTATATTTTGAGGTTTCACTCTGTTTTCTCCTATAGGGATACATGTATTTGGAACTCTAAATCAAACACGGTTTGTGCTAGCTCTTTGAAACTTGACACCATAAAGCAGTTTCAAGTTTTATCTCTATGGTTTTTTGCTGTTGATGTAGCCCTAAGCAGAGACTGGCGAGAATCACTTTCATGGCAAGGGCCTGCCAAGCTTCCAAAAAACTACGAGTTGCCTGAAATGTCAGCACACACTTTTTCACCCAATCTTGATGAAACTTTCAGGTAATGATCAGTACACAAATCCCACTTGGCTCGCCAAATTTCGTTCTTCTAGGTGAAACAGTTCGTTGGCAGTAACCGGTTTCATTTTGAGGTTTCACTCTGTTTTCTCCTATAGGGATACATGTATTTGTAACTCTAAATCAAACACGGTTTGTGCTAGCTCTTTGAAACTTGACACCATAAAGCAGTTTCAAGTTCTATCTCTATGGTTTGTTTGCTGTTGATGTAGCCCTAAGCAGAGACTGGCGAGAATCACTTTCATGGAAAGGGCCTGCCAAGCTTCCAAAAAACTACGAGTTGCCTGAAATCTCAGCACACACTTTTTCACCCAATCTTGATGAAACTTTCAGGTAATGATCAGTACACCAATCCCACTTGGCTCGCCAAATTTCGTTCTTCGAGGTGAAACCGTTCGTTGGCAGTAACCGGTTTCATTTGAGGTTTCACTCTGTTTTCTCCTATAGGGATACATGTATTTGGAACTCTAAATCAAACACGGTTTGTGCTAGCTCTTTGAAACTTGACACCATAAAGCAGTTTCAAGTTCTATCTCAATGGTTTGTTCGCTGTTGATGTAGTCCTAAGCAGAGACTGGCGAGAATCACTTTCATGGAAAGGGCCTGCCAAGCTTCCCAACAAGTACGAGTTGCCTGAAATCTCAGCACACACTTTTTAACCCAATCTTGATGAAACTTTCAGGTAATGATCAGTACACCAATCCCACTTGGCTCGCCAAATTTCGGTCTTCTAGGTGAAACCGTTCGTTGGCAGTAACCGGTTTCATTTTGAGGTTTCACTCTCTTTTCTCCTATAGGGATACATGTATTTGGAACTCTAAATCAAACACGGTTTGTGCTAGCTCTTTGAAACTTGACACAATAAAGCAGTTTCAAGTTTCATCTCTATGGTTTTTTGCTGTTGATGTAGCCCTAAGCAGAGACTGGCGAGAATCACTTTCATGGAAAGGGCCTGCCAAGCTTCCAAAAAACTACGAGTTGCCTGAAATGTCAGCACACACTTTTTCACCCAATCTTGATGAAACTTTCAGGTAATGATCAGTACACAAATCCCACTTGGCTCGCCAAATTTCGTTCTTCTAGGTGAAACAGTTCGTTGGCAGTAACCGGTTTCATTTTGAGGTTTCACTCTGTTTTCTCCTATAGGGATACATGTATTTGGAACTCTAAATCAAACACGGTTTGTGCTAGCTCTTTGAAAGTTGACACAATAAAGCAGTTTCAAGTTCTATCTCTATGGTTTGTTTGCTGTTGATGTAGCCCTAAGCAGAGAGTGGCGAGAATCACTTTCATGGAAAGGGCCTGCCAAGCTTCCAAAAAACTACGAGTTGCCGGAAATCTCAGCACACACTTTTTCACCCAATCTTGATGAAACTTTCAGGTAATGATCAGTACACCAATCCCACTTGGCTCGCCAAATTTCGTTCTTCTAGGTGAAACCGTTCGTTGGCAGTAACCGGTTTCATTTTGAGGTTTCACTCTGTTTTCTCCTATAGGGATACATGTATTTGGAACTCTAAATCAAACACGGTTTGTGCTAGCTCTTTGAAACTTGACACCATAAAGCAGTTTCAAGTTCTATCTCTATGGTTTGTTTGCTGTTGATGTAGCCCTAAGCAGAGACTGGCGAGAATCACTTTCATGGAAAGGGCCTGCCAAGCTTCCAAAAAACTACGAGTTGCCTGAAATCTCAGCACACACTTTTTCACCCAATCTTGATGAAACTTTCAGGTAATGATCAGTACAGCAATCCCACTCGGCTCGCCAAATTTCGTTCTTCTAGGTGAAACCGTTCGTTGGCAGTAACCGGTTTCATTTTGAGGTTTCACTCTGTTTTCTCCTATAGGGATACATGTATTTGGAACTCTAAATCAAACACGGTTTGTGCTAGCTCTTTGAAACTTGACACCATAAAGCAGTTTCAAGTTCTATCTCTATGGTTTGTTTGCTGTTGATGTAGCCCTAAGCAGAGACTGGCGAGAATCACTTTCATGGAAAGGGCCTGCCAAGCTTCCAAAAAACTACGAGTTGCCTGAAATCTCAGCACACACTTTTTCACCCAATCTTGATGAAACTTTCAGGTAATGATCAGTACACCAATCCCACTTGGCTCGCCAAATTTCGTTCTTCTAGGTGAAACCGTTTGTTGGCAGTAACCGGTTTCATTTGGAGGTTTCACTCTGTTTTCTCCTATAGGGATACATGTATTTGGAACTCTAAATCAAACACGGTTTGTGCTAGCTCTTTGAAACTTGACACCATAAAGCAGTTTCAAGTTCTATCTCTATGGTTTGTTTGCTGTTGATGTAGCCCTAAGCAGAGACTGGCGAGAATCACTTTCATGGAAAGGGCCTGCCAAGCTTCTAAAAAACTACGAGGTGCTTGAAATCTCTTCAAAACTTTTTCACCCACTCTTGATGAAACTTTCAGGTAATGATCAGTACACCAATCCGACTTGGCTCGCCAAATTTCGTTCTTCTAGGTGAAACCGTTCGTTGGCAGTAACCGGTTTCATTTTGAGGTTTCACTCTGTTTTCTCCTATAGGGATACATGTATTTGGAACTCTAAATCAAACACGGTTTGCGCTAGCTCTTTGAAACTTGACACCATAAAGCAGTTTCAAGTTCTATCTCTATGGTTTGTTTGCTGTTGATGTAGCCCTAAGCAGAGACTGGCGAGAATCACTTTCATGGAAAGGGCCTGCCAAGCTTCCAAAAAACTACGAGTTGCCTGAAATCTCAGCACACACTTTTTCACCCAATCTTGATGAAACTTTCAGGTAATGATCAGTACACCAATTCCACTTGGCTCACCAAATTTCGTTCTTCTAGGTGAAACCGTTCGTTGGCAGTAACCGGTTTCATTTTGAGGTTTCACTCTGTTTTCTCCTATGGGGATACATGTATTTGGAACTCTAAATCAAACACGGTTTGTGCTAGCTCTTTGAAACTTGACACAATAAAGCAATTTCAAGTTCTATCTCTATGGTTTGTTTGCTGTTGATGTAGCCCTAAGCAGAGACTGGCGAGAATGACTTTCATGGAAAGGACCTGCCAAGCTTCCAAAAAACTACGAGTTGCCTGAAATCTCAGCACACACTTTTTCACCCAATCTTGATGAAACTTTCAAGTAATGATCAGTACACCAATCCCACTGGGCTCGCCAAATTTCGTTCTTCTAGGTGAAACCGTTCGTTGGCAGTAACCGGGTTCATTTTGAGGTTTCACTCTGTTTTTTCCTATAGGGATACATGCATTTGGAACTCTAAAACAAACACGGTTTGTGCTAGCTCTTTGAAACTTAACACAATAAAGCAGTTTCAAGTTCTATCTCTATGGTTTGTTTGCTGTTGATGTAGCCCTAAGCAGAGACTGGCGAGAATCACATTCATGGAAATGGCCTGCCAAGCTTCCAAAAAACTACGAGTTGCCTGAAATCTCAGCACACACTTTTTCACCCAATCTTGATGAAACTTTCAGGTAATGATCAGTACACCAATCTCACTTTGCTCGCCAAATTTCGTTCTTCTAGGTGAAACAGTTCGTTGGCAGTAACCGGTTTCATTTTGAGGTTTCACTCTGTTTTCTCCTATAGGGATACATGAATTTGGAACTCTAAATCAAACACGGTTTGCGCTAGCTCTTTGAAACTTGACACCATAAAGCAGTTTCAAGTTCTATCTCTATGGTTTGTTTGCTGTTGATGTAGCCCTAAGCAGAGACTGGCGAGAATCACTTTCATGGAAAGGGCCTGCCAAGCTTCCAAAAAACTACGAGTTGCCTGAAATCTCAGCACACACTTTTTCACCCAATCTTGATGAAACTTTCAGGTAATGATCAGTACACCAATTCCACTTGGCTCGCCAAATTTCGTTCTTCTAGGTGAAACCGTTCGTTGGCAGTAACCGGTTTCATTTTGAGGTTTCACTCTGTTTTCTCCTATAGGGATACATGTATTTGGAACTCTAAATCAAACACGGTTTGTGCTAGCTCTTTGAAACTTGACACAATAAAGCAGTTTCAAGTTCTATCTCTATGGCTTGTTTGCTGTTGATGTAGCCCTAAGCAGAGACTGGCGAGAATCACTTTCATGGAAAGGGCCTGCCAAGCTTCCCAACAAGTACGAGTTGCCTGAAATCTCAGCACACACTTTTTCACCCAATCTTGATGAAACTTTCAGGTAATGATAAGTACACCAATCCCACTTGGCTCGCCAAATTTCGTCCTTCTAGGTGAAACCGTTCGTTGGCAGAAACCGGTTTCATTTTGAGGTTTCACTCTGGTTTCTCCTATAGGGATACATGTGTTTGGAACTCTAAATCAAACACGGTTCGTGATAGCTCTTTGAAACTTGACACAATAAAGCAGTTTCAAGTTCTATCTCTATGGTTTGTTTGCTGTTGATGTAGCCCTAAGCAGAGACTGGCGAGAATCACTTTCATGGAAAGGGCCTTCCAAGCTTCCAAAAAACTACGAGTTGCCTGAAATCTCTGCACACACTTTTTAACCCAATCTTGATGAAACATTCAGGTAATGATCAGTACACAAATCCCACTTGGCTCGCCAAATTTCGTTCTTCTAGGTGAAACCGTTTGTTGGCACTAACCGGTTATATTTTGAGGTTTCACTCTGTTTTCTCCTATAGGGATACATGTATTTGGAACTCTAAATCAAACACGGTTTGTGCTAGCTCTTTGAAACTTGACACCATAAAGCAGTTTCAAGTTTTATCTCTATGGTTTTTTGCTGTTGATGTAGCCCTAAGCAGAGACTGGCGAGAATCACTTTCATGGCAAGGGCCTGCCAAGCTTCCAAAAACTACGAGTTGCCTGAAATGTCAGCACACACTTTTTCACCCAATCTTGATGAAACTTTCAGGTAATGATCAGTACACAAATCCCACTTGGCTCGCCAAATTTCGTTCTTCTAGGTGAAACAGTTCGTTGGCAGTAACCGGTTTCATTTTGAGGTTTCACTCTGTTTTCTCCTATAGGGATACATGTATTTGGAACTCTAAATCAAACACGGTTTGTGCTAGCTCTTTGAAACTTGACACCATAAAGCAGTTTCAAGTTCTATCTCTATGGTTTGTTTGCTGTTGATGTAGCCCTAAGCAGAGACTGGCGAGAATCACTTTCATGGAAAGGGCCTGCCAAGCTTCCAAAAAAACTACGAGTTGCCTGAAATCTCAGCAAATACTTTTTCACCCAATCTTGATGAAACTTTCAGGTAATGATCAGTACACCAATCCCACTTGGCTCGCCAAATTTCGTTTTTCTAGGTGAAACCGTTCGTTGGCAGTAACCGGTTTCATTTTGAGGTTTCACTCTGTTTTCTCCTATAGGGATACATGTATTTGTAACTCTAAATCAAACACGGTTTGTGCTAGCTCTTTGAAACTTGACACCATAAAGCAGTTTTAAGTTCTATCTCTATGGTTTGTTTGCTGTTGATGTAGCCCTAAGCAGAGACTGGCGAGAATCACTTTCATGGAAAGGGCCTGCCAAGCTTCCAAAAAACTACGAGTTGCCTGAAATCTCAGCACACACTTTTTCACCCAATCTTGATGAAACTTTCAGGTAATGATCAGTACACCAATCCCACTTGGCTCGCCAAATTTCGTTCTTCGAGGTGAAACCGTTCGTTGGCAGTAACCGGTTTCATTTTGAGGTTTCACTCTGTTTTCTCCTATAGGGATACATGTATTTGGAACTCTAAATCAAACACGGTTTGTGCTAGCTCTTTGAAACTTGACACCATAAAGCAGTTTCAAGTTCTATCTCAATGGTTTGTTCGCTGTTGATGTAGTCCTAAGCAGAGACTGGCGAGAATCACTTTCATGGAAAGGGCCTGCCAAGCTTCCCAACAAGTACGAGTTGCCTGAAATCTCAGCACACACTTTTTAACCCAATCTTGATGAAACTTTCAGGTAATGATCAGTACACCAATCCCACTTGGCTCGCCAAATTTCGGTCTTCTAGGTGAAACCGTTCGTTGGCAGTAACCGGTTTCATTTTGAGGTTTCACTCTCTTTTCTCCTATAGGGATACATGTATTTGGAACTCTAAATCAAACACGGTTTGTGCTAGCTCTTTGAAACTTGACACAATAAAGCAGTTTCAAGTTTCATCTCTATGGTTTTTTGCTGTTGATGTAGCCCTAAGCAGAGACTGGCGAGAATCACTTTCATGGAAAGGGCCTGCCAAGCTTCCAAAAAACTACGAGTTGCCTGAAATGTCAGCACACACTTTTTCACCCAATCTTGATGAAACTTTCAGGTAATGATCAGTACACAAATCCCACTTGGCTCGCCAAATTTCGTTCTTCTAGGTGAAACAGTTCGTTGGCAGTAACCGGTTTCATTTTGAGGTTTCACTCTGTTTTCTCCTATAGGGATACATGTATTTGGAACTCTAAATCAAACACGGTTTGTGCTAGCTCTTTGAAAGTTGACACAATAAAGCAGTTTCAAGTTCTATCTCTATGGTTTGTTTGCTGTTGATGTAGCCCTAAGCAGAGAGTGGCGAGAATCACTTTCATGGAAAGGGCCTGCCAAGCTTCCAAAAAACTACGAGTTGCCGGAAATCTCAGCACACACTTTTTCACCCAATCTTGATGAAACTTTCAGGTAATGATCAGTACACCAATCCCACTTGGCTCGCCAAATTTCGTTCTTCTAGGTGAAACCGTTCGTTGGCAGTAACCGGTTTCATTTTGAGGTTTCACTCTGTTTTCTCCTATAGGGATACATGTATTTGGAACTCTAAATCAAACACGGTTTGTGCTAGCTCTTTGAAACTTGACACCATAAAGCAGTTTCAAGTTCTATCTCTATGGTTTGTTTGCTGTTGATGTAGCCCTAAGCAGAGACTGGCGAGAATCACTTTCATGGAAAGGGCCTGCCAAGCTTCCAAAAAACTACGAGTTGCCTGAAATCTCAGCACACACTTTTTCACCCAATCTTGATGAAACTTTCAGGTAATGATCAGTACAGCAATCCCACTCGGCTCGCCAAATTTCGTTCTTCTAGGTGAAACCATTCGTTGGCAGTAACCGGTTTCATTTTGAGGTTTCACTCTGTTTTCTCCTATAGGGATACATGTATTTGGAACTCTAAATCAAACACGGTTTGTGCTAGCTCTTTGAAACTTGACACCATAAAGCAGTTTCAAGTTCTATCTCTATGGTTTGTTTGCTGTTGATGTAGCCCTAAGCAGAGACTGGCGAGAATCACTTTCATGGAAAGGGCCTGCCAAGCTTCCAAAAAACTACGAGTTGCCTGAAATCTCAGCACACACTTTTTCACCCAATCTTGATGAAACTTTCAAGTAATGATCAGTACACCAATCCCACTTGGCTCGCCAAATTTCGTTCTTCTAGGTGAAACCGTTCGTTGGCAGTAACCGGTTTCATTTTGAGGTTTCACTCTGTTTTCTCCTATAGGGATACATGCATTTGGAACTCTAAATCAAACACAGTTTGTGCTAGCTCTTTGAAACTTGACACCATAAAGCAGTTTCAAGTTCTATCTCTATGGTTTGTTTGCTGTTGATGTAGCCCTAAGCAGAGACTGGCGAGAATCACTTTCATGGAAAGGGCCTGCCAAGCTTCCAAAAAACTACGAGTTGCCTGAAATATCAGCACACACTTTTTCACCCAATCTTGATGAAACTTTCAGGTTATGATCAGTACACCAATCCCACTTGGCTCGCCAAATTTCGTTCTTCTAGGTGAAACCGTTCGTTGGCAGTAACCGGTTTCATTTTGAGGTTTCACTCTGTTTTCTCCTATAGGGATACATGTATTTGGAACTCTAAATCAAACACGGTTTGTGCTAGCTCTTTGAAACTTGACACCGTAAAGCAGTTTCAAGTTCTATCTCTATGGTTTGTTTGCTGTTGATGTAGCCCTAAGCAGAGACTGGCGAGAATCACTTTCATGGAAAGGGCCTGCCAAGCTTCCAAAAAACTACGAGTTGCGTGAAATCTCAGCACACACTTTTTCACCCAATCTTGATGAAACTTTCAGGTAATGATCAGTACACAAATCCCACTTGGCTCGCCAAATTTCGTTCTTCTAGGTGAAACCGTTCGTTGGCAGTAACCGGTTTCATTTTGAGGTTTCACTCTGTTTTCTCCTATAGGGATACATGTATTTGGAACTCTAAATCAAACACGGTTTGTGCTAGCTCTTTGAAACTTGACACCATAAAGCAGTTTCAAGTTCTATCTCAATGGTTTGTTCGCTGTTGATGTAGTCCTAAGCAGAGACTGGCGAGAATCACTTTCATGGAAAGGGCCTGCCAAGCTTCCCAACAAGTACGAGTTGCCTGAAATCTCAGCACACACTTTTTAACCCAATCTTGATGAAACTTTCAGGTAATGATCAGTACACCAATCCCACTTGGCTCGCCAAATTTCGGTCTTCTAGGTGAAACCGTTCGTTGGCAGTAACCGGTTTCATTTTGAGGTTTCACTCTCTTTTCTCCTATAGGGATACATGTATTTGGAACTCTAAATCAAACACGGTTTGTGCTAGCTCTTTGAAACTTGACACAATAAAGCAGTTTCAAGTTTCATCTCTATGGTTTTTTGCTGTTGATGTAGCCCTAAGCAGAGACTGGCGAGAATCACTTTCATGGAAAGGGCCTGCCAAGCTTCCAAAAAACTACGAGTTGCCTGAAATGTCAGCACACACTTTTTCACCCAATCTTGATGAAACTTTCAGGTAATGATCAGTACACAAATCCCACTTGGCTCGCCAAATTTCGTTCTTCTAGGTGAAACAGTTCGTTGGCAGTAACCGGTTTCATTTTGAGGTTTCACTCTGTTTTCTCCTATAGGGATACATGTATTTGGAACTCTAAATCAAACACGGTTTGTGCTAGCTCTTTGAAAGTTGACACAATAAAGCAGTTTCAAGTTCTATCTCTATGGTTTGTTTGCTGTTGATGTAGCCCTAAGCAGAGAGTGGCGAGAATCACTTTCATGGAAAGGGCCTGCCAAGCTTCCAAAAAACTACGAGTTGCCGGAAATCTCAGCACACACTTTTTCACCCAATCTTGATGAAACTTTCAGGTTATGATCAGTACACCAATCCCACTTGGCTCGCCAAATTTCGTTCTTCTAGGTGAAACCGTTCGTTGGCAGTAACCGGTTTCATTTTGAGGTTTCACTCTGTTTTCTCCTATAGGGATACATGTATTTGGAACTCTAAATCAAACACGGTTTGTGCTAGCTCTTTGAAACTTGACACCGTAAAGCAGTTTCAAGTTCTATCTCTATGGTTTGTTTGCTGTTGATGTAGCCCTAAGCAGAGACTGGCGAGAATCACTTTCATGGAAAGGGCCTGCCAAGCTTCCAAAAAACTACGAGTTGCGTGAAATCTCAGCACACACTTTTTCACCCAATCTTGATGAAACTTTCAGGTAATGAACAGTACACAAATCCCACTTGGCTCGCCAAATTTCGTTCTTCTAGGTGAAACCGTTCGTTGGCAGTAACCGGTTTCATTTTGAGGTTTCACTCTGTTTTCTCCTATAGGGATACATGTATTTGGAACTCTAAATCAAACACGGTTTGTGCTAGCTCTTTGAAACTTGACACCATAAAGCAGTTTCAAGTTCTATCTCAATGGTTTGTTCGCTGTTGATGTAGTCCTAAGCAGAGACTGGCGAGAATCACTTTCATGGAAAGGGCCTGCCAAGCTTCCCAACAAGTACGAGTTGCCTGAAATCTCAGCACACACTTTTTAACCCAATCTTGATGAAACTTTCAGGTAATGATCAGTACACCAATCCCACTTGGCTCGCCAAATTTCGGTCTTCTAGGTGAAACCGTTCGTTGGCAGTAACCGGTTTCATTTTGAGGTTTCACTCTCTTTTCTCCTATAGGGATACATGTATTTGGAACTCTAAATCAAACACGGTTTGTGCTAGCTCTTTGAAACTTGACACAATAAAGCAGTTTCAAGTTTCATCTCTATGGTTTTTTGCTGTTGATGTAGCCCTAAGCAGAGACTGGCGAGAATCACTTTCATGGAAAGGGCCTGCCAAGCTTCCAAAAAACTACGAGTTGCCTGAAATGTCAGCACACACTTTTTCACCCAATCTTGATGAAACTTTCAGGTAATGATCAGTACACAAATCCCACTTGGCTCGCCAAATTTCGTTCTTCTAGGTGAAACAGTTCGTTGGCAGTAACCGGTTTCATTTTGAGGTTTCACTCTGTTTTCTCCTATAGGGATACATGTATTTGGAACTCTAAATCAAACACGGTTTGTGCTAGCTCTTTGAAAGTTGACACAATAAAGCAGTTTCAAGTTCTATCTCTATGGTTTGTTTGCTGTTGATGTAGCCCTAAGCAGAGAGTGGCGAGAATCACTTTCATGGAAAGGGCCTGCCAAGCTTCCAAAAAACTACGAGTTGCCGGAAATCTCAGCACACACTTTTTCACCCAATCTTGATGAAACTTTCAGGTAATGATCAGTACACCAATCCCACTTGGCTCGCCAAATTTCGTTCTTCTAGGTGAAACCGTTCGTTGGCAGTAACCGGTTTCATTTTGAGGTTTCACTCTGTTTTCTCCTATAGGGATACATGTATTTGGAACTCTAAATCAAACACGGTTTGTGCTAGCTCTTTGAAACTTGACACCATAAAGCAGTTTCAAGTTCTATCTCTATGGTTTGTTTGCTGTTGATGTAGCCCTAAGCAGAGACTGGCGAGAATCACTTTCATGGAAAGGGCCTGCCAAGCTTCCAAAAAACTACGAGTTGCCTGAAATCTCAGCACACACTTTTTCACCCAATCTTGATGAAACTTTCAGGTAATGATCAGTACAGCAATCCCACTCGGCTCGCCAAATTTCGTTCTTCTAGGTGAAACCGTTCGTTGGCAGTAACCGGTTTCATTTTGAGGTTTCACTCTGTTTTCTCCTATAGGGATACATGTATTTGGAACTCTAAATCAAACACGGTTTGTGCTAGCTCTTTGAAACTTGACACCATAAAGCAGTTTCAAGTTCTATCTCTATGGTTTGTTTGCTGTTGATGTAGCCCTAAGCAGAGACTGGCGAGAATCACTTTCATGGAAAGGGCCTGCCAAGCTTCCAAAAAACTACGAGTTGCCTGAAATCTCAGCACACACTTTTTCACCCAATCTTGATGAAACTTTCAAGTAATGATCAGTACACCAATCCCACTTGGCTCGCCAAATTTCGTTCTTCTAGGTGAAACCGTTCGTTGGCAGTAACCGGTTTCATTTTGAGGTTTCACTCTGTTTTCTCCTATAGGGATACATGCATTTGGAACTCTAAATCAAACACAGTTTGTGCTAGCTCTTTGAAACTTGACACCATAAAGCAGTTTCAAGTTCTATCTCTATGGTTTGTTTGCTGTTGATGTAGCCCTAAGCAGAGACTGGCGAGAATCACTTTCATGGAAAGGGCCTGCCAAGCTTCCAAAAAACTACGAGTTGCCTGAAATATCAGCACACACTTTTTCACCCAATCTTGATGAAACTTTCAGGTTATGATCAGTACACCAATCCCACTTGGCTCGCCAAATTTCGTTCTTCTAGGTGAAACCGTTCGTTGGCAGTAACCGGTTTCATTTTGAGGTTTCACTCTGTTTTCTCCTATAGGGATACATGTATTTGGAACTCTAAATCAAACACGGTTTGTGCTAGCTCTTTGAAACTTGACACCATAAAGCAGTTTCAAGTTCTATCTCTATGGTTTGTTTGCTGTTGATGTAGCCCTAAGCAGAGACTGGCGAGAATCACTTTCATGGAAAGGGCCTGCCAAGCTTCCAAAAAACTACGAGTTGCGTGAAATCTCAGCACACACTTTTTCACCCAATCTTGATGAAACTTTCAGGTAATGATCAGTACACAAATCCCACTTGGCTCGCCAAATTTCGTTCTTCTAGGTGAAACCGTTCGTTGGAAGTAACCGGTTTCATTTTGAGGTTTCACTCTGTTTTCTCCTATAGGGATACATGTATTTGGAACTCTAAATCAAACACAGTTTGTGCTAGCTCTTTGAAACTTGACACCATAAAGCAGTTTCAAGTTGTGTCTCTATGGTTTGTTTGCTGTTGATGTAGCCCTAAGCAGAGACTGGCGAGAATCACTTTCATGGAAAGGGCCTGCCAAGCTTCCAAAAAACTACGAGTTGCCTGAAATCTCAGCACACACTTTTTCACCCAATCTTGATGAAACTTTCAGGTAATGATCAGTACACCAATCCCACTTGGCACGCCAAATTTCGTTCTTTAGGTGAAACCGTTCGTTGGCAGTAACCGGTTTCATTTTGAGGTTTCACTCTGTTTTCTCCTATAGGGATACATGTATTTGGAACTCTAAATCAAACACGGTTTGTGCTAGCTCTTTGAAACTTGACACAATAAAGCAGTTTCAAGTTCTATCTCTATGGTTTGTTTGCTGTTGATGTAGCCCTAAGCAGAGACTGGCGAGAATCACTTTCATGGAAAGGGCCTGCCAAGCTTCCAAAAAACTACGAGTTGCCTGAAATCTCAGCACACACTTTTTCACCCAATCTTGATGAAACTTTCAGGTAATGATCAGTACACCAATCCCACTTGGCTCGCCAAATTTCGTTCTTCTAGGTGAAACCGTTCGTTGGCAGTAACCGGTTTCATTTTGAGGTTTCACTCTGTTTTCTCCTATAGGGATACATGTATTTGGAACTCTAAATCAAACACGGTTTGTGCTAGCTCTTTGAAACTTGACACCATAAAGCAGTTTCAAGTTCTATCTCTATGGTTTGTTTGCTGTTGATGTAGCCCTAAGCAGAGACTGGCGAGAATCACTTTCATGGAAAGGGCCTGCCAAGCTTCCAAAAAACTACGAGTTGCCTGAAATCTCAGCGCACACTTTTTCACCCAATCTTGATGAAACTTTCAGGTAATGATCAGTACACCAATCCCACTTGGCTCGCCAAATTTCGTTCTTCTAGGTGAAACCGTTCGTTGGCAGTAACCGGTTTCATTTTGAGGTTTCACTCTGTTTTCTCCTATAGGGATACATGTATTTGGAACTCTAAATCAAACACGGTTTGTGCTAGCTCTTTGAAACTTGACACCATAAAGCAGTTTCAAGTTCTATCTCTATGGTTTGTTTGCTGTTGATGTAGCCCTAAGCAGAGACTGGCGAGAATCACTTTCATGGAAAGGGCCTGCCAAGCTTCCAAAAAACTACGAGTTGCCTGAAATCTCAGCACACACTTTTTCACCCAATCTTGATGAAACTTTCAGGTAATGATCAGTACACCAATCCCACTTGGCACGCCAAATTTCGTTCTTCTAGGTGAAACCGTTCGTTGGCAGTAACCGGTTTCATTTTGAGGTTTCACTCTGTTTTCTCCTATAGGGATACATGTATTTGGAACTCTAAATCAAACACGGTTTGTGCTAGCTCTTTGAAACTTGACACAATAAAGCAGTTTCAAGTTCTATCTCTATGGTTTGTTTGCTGTTGATGTAGCCCTAAGCAGAGACTGGCGAGAATCACTTTCATGGAAAGGGCCTGCCAAGATTCCAAAAAACTACGAGTTGCCTGAAATCTCAGCACACACTTTTTCACCCAATCTTGATGAAACTTTCAGGTAATGATCAGTACACCAATCCCACTTGGCTCGCCAAATTTCGTTCTTCTAGGTGAAACCGTTCGTTGGCAGTAACCGGTTTCATTTTGAGGTTTCACTCTGTTTTCTCCTATAGGGATACATGTATTTGGAACTCTAAATCAAACACGGTTTGTGCTAGCTCTTTGAAACTTGACACCATAAAGCAGTTTCAAGTTCTATCTCTATGGTTTGTTTGCTGTTGATGTAGCCCTAAGCAGAGACTGGCGAGAATCACTTTCATGGAAAGGGCCTGCCAAGCTTCCAAAAAACTACGAGTTGCCTGAAATCTCAGCGCACACTTTTTCACCCAATCTTGATGAAACTTTCAGGTAATGATCAGTACACCAATCCCACTTGGCTCGCCAAATTTCGTTCTTCTAGGTGAAACCGTTCGTTGGCAGTAACCGGTTTCATTTTGAGGTTTCACTCTGTTTTCTCCTATAGGGATACATGCATTTGGAACTCTAAATCAAACACAGTTTGTGCTAGCTCTTTGAAACTTGACACCATAAAGCAGTTTCAAGTTCTATCTCTATGGTTTGTGTGCTGTTGATGTAGCCCTAAGCAGAGACTGGCGAGAATCACTTTCATGGAAAGGGCCTGCCAAGCTTCCAAAAAACTACGAGTTGCCTGAAATCTCAGCACACACTTTTTCACCCAATCTTGATGAAACTTTCAGGTAATGATCAGTACACCAATCCCACTCGGCTCGCCAAATTTCGTTCTTCTAGGTGAAACCGTTCGTTGGCAGTAACCGGTTTCATTTTGAGGTTTCACTCTGTTTTCTCCTATAGGGATACATGTATTTGGAACTCTAAATCAAACACGGTTTGTGCTAGCTCTTTGAAACTTGACACCATAAAGCAGTTTCAAGTTCTATCTCTATGGTTTGTTTGCTGTTGATGTAGCCCTAAGCAGAGACTGGCGAGAATCACTTTCATGGAAAGGGCCTGCCAAGCTTCCAAAAAACTACGAGTTGCCTGAAATCTCAGCACACACTTTTTCACCCAATCTTGATGAAACTTTCAAGTAATGATCAGTACACCAATCCCACTTGGCTCGCCAAATTTCGTTCTTCTAGGTGAAACCGTTCGTTGGCAGTAACCGGTTTCATTTTGAGGTTTCACTCTGTTTTCTCCTATAGGGATACATGCATTTGGAACTCTAAATCAAACACAGTTTGTGCTAGCTCTTTGAAACTTGACACAATAAAGCAGTTTCAAGTTCTATCTCTATGGTTTGTTTGCTGTTGCTGTAGCCCTAAGCAGAGACTGGCGAGAATCACTTTCATGGAAAGGGCCTGCCAAGCTTCCAAAAAACTACGAGTTGCCTGAAATATCAGCACACACTTTTTCACCCAATCTTGATGAAACTTTCAGGTTATGATCAGTACACCAATCCCACTTGGCTCGCCAAATTTCGTTCTTCTAGGTGAAACCGTTCGTTGGCAGTAACCGGTTTCATTTTGAGGTTTCACTCTGTTTTCTCCTATAGGGATACATGTATTTGGAACTCTAAATCAAACACGGTTTGTGCTAGCTCTTTGAAACTTGACACAATAAAGCAGTTTCAAGTTCTATCTCTATGGTTTGTTTGCTGTTGATGTAGCCCTAAGCAGAGACTGGCGAGAATCACTTTCATGGAAAGGGCCTGCCAAGCTTCCAAAAAACTACGAGTTGCCTGAAATCTCAGCACACACTTTTTCACCCAATCTTGATGAAACTTTCAGGTAATGATCAGTACACCAATCCCACTTGGCTCGCCAAATTTCGTTCTTCTAGGTGAAACCGTTCGTTGGCAGTAACCGGTTTCATTTTGAGGTTTCACTCTGTTTTCTCCTATAGGGATACATGTATTTGGAACTCTAAATCAAACACGGTTTGTGCTAGCTCTTTGAAACTTGACACCATAAAGCAGTTTCAAGTTCTATCTCTATGGTTTGTTTGCTGTTGATGTAGCCCTAAGCAGAGACTGGCGAGAATCACTTTCATGGAAAGGGCCTGCCAAGCTTCCAAAAAACTACGAGTTGCCTGAAATCTCAGCGCACACTTTTTCACCCAATCTTGATGAAACTTTCAGGTAATGATCAGTACACAAATCCCACTTGGCTCGCCAAATTTCGTTCTTCTAGGTAAAACCGTTCGTTGGAAGTAACCGGTTTCATTTTGAGGTTTCACTCTGTTTTCTCCTATAGGGATACATGTATTTGAAACTCTAAATCAAACACGGTTTGTGCTAGCTCTTTGAAACTTGACACCATAAAGCAGTTTCAAGTTCTTTCTCTATGGTTTGTTTGCTGTTGATGTAGCCCTAAGCAGAGACTGGCGAGAATCACTTTCATGGAAAGGGCCTGCCAAGCTTCCAAAAAACTACGAGTTGCCTGAAATCTCAGCACACACTTTTTCACCCAATCTTGATGAAACTTTCAGGTAATGATCAGTACACCAATCCCACTTGGCTCGCCAAATTTCGTTCTTCTAGGTGAAACCGTTCGTTGGCAGTAACCGGTTTCATTTTGAGGTTTCACTCTGTTTTCTCCTATAGGGATACATGTATTTGGAACTCTAAATCAAACACGGTTTGTGCTAGCTCTTTGAAACTTGACACCATAAAGCAGTTTCAAGTTCTATCTCTATGGTTTGTTTGCTGTTGATGTAGCCCTAAGCAGAGACTGGCGAGAATCACTTTCATGGAAAGGGCCTGCCAAGCTTCCAAAAAACTACGAGTTGCCTGAAATCTCAGCACACACTTTTTCACCCAATCTTGATGAAACTTTCAGGTAATGATCAGTACACCAATCCCACTTGGCACGCCAAATTTCGTTCTTCTAGGTGAAACCGTTCGTTGGCAGTAACCGGTTTCATTTTGAGGTTTCACTCTGTTTTCTCCTATAGGGATACATGTATTTGGAACTCTAAATCAAACACGGTTTGTGCTAGCTCTTTGAAACTTGACACAATAAAGCAGTTTCAAGTTCTATCTCTATGGTTTGTTTGCTGTTGATGTAGCCCTAAGCAGAGACTGGCGAGAATCACTTTCATGGAAAGGGCCTGCCAAGCTTCCAAAAAACTACGAGTTGCCTGAAATCTCAGCACACACTTTTTCACCCAATCTTGATGAAACTTTCAGGTAATGATCAGTACACCAATCCCACTTGGCTCGCCAAATTTCGTTCTTCTAGGTGAAACCGTTCGTTGGCAGTAACCGGTTTCATTTTGAGGTTTCACTCTGTTTTCTCCTAATGGGATACATGTATTTGGAACTCTAAATCAAACACGGTTTGTGCTAGCTCTTTGAAACTTGACACCATAAAGCAGTTTCAAGTTCTATCTCTATGGTTTGTTTGCTGTTGATGTAGCCCTAAGCAGAGACTGGCGAGAATCACTTTCATGGAAAGGGCCTGCCAAGCTTCCAAAAAACTACGAGTTGCCTGAAATCTCAGCGCACACTTTTTCACCCAATCTTGATGAAACTTTCAGGTTATGATCAGTACACCAATCCCACTTGGCTCGCCAAATTTCGTTCTTCTAGGTGAAACCGTTCGTTGGCAGTAACCGGTTTCATTTTGAGGTTTCACTCTGTTTTCTCCTATAGGGATACATGTATTTGGAACTCTAAATCAAACACGGTTTGTGCTAGCTCTTTGAAACTTGACACCGTAAAGCAGTTTCAAGTTCTATCTCTATGGTTTGTTTGCTGTTGATGTAGCCCTAAGCAGAGACTGGCGAGAATCACTTTCATGGAAAGGGCCTGCCAAGCTTCCAAAAAACTACGAGTTGCCTGAAATATCAGCACACACTTTTTAACCCAATCTTGATGAAACTTTCAGGTAATGATCAGTACACCAATCCCACTTGGCTCGCCAAATTTCGTTCTTCTAGGTTAAACCGTTCGTTGGCAGTAACCGGTTTCATTTTGAGGTTTCACTCTGTTTTCTCCTATAGGGATACATGTATTTGGAACTCTAAATCAAACACGGTTTGTGCTAGCTCTTTGAAACTTGACACCATAAAGCAGTTTCAAGTTCTATCTCTATGGTTTGTTTGCTGTTGATGTAGCCCTAAGCAGAGACTGGCGAGAATCACTTTCATGGAAAGGGCCTGCCAAGCTTCCAAAAAACTACGAGTTGCGTGAAATCTCAGCACACACTTTTTCACCCAATCTTGATGAAACTTTCAGGTAATGATCAGTACACAAATCCCACTTGGCTCGCCAAATTTCGTTCTTCTAGGTGAAACCGTTCGTTGGAAGTAACCGGTTTCATTTTGAGGTTTCACTCTGTTTTCTCCTATAGGGATACATGTATTTGGAACTCTAAATCAAACACGGTTTGTGCTAGCTCTTTGAAACTTGACACAATAAAGCAGTTTCAAGTTCTATCTCTATGGTTTGTTTGCTGTTGATGTAGCCCTAAGCAGAGACTGGCGAGAATCACTTTCATGGAAAGGGCCTGCCAAGCTTCCAAAAAACTACGAGTTGCCTGAAATCTCAGCACACACTTTTTCACCCAATCTTGATGAAACTTTCAGGTAATGATCAGTACACCAATCCCACTTGGCTCGCCAAATTTCGTTCTTCTAGGTGAAACCGTTCGTTGGCAGTAACCGGTTTCATTTTGAGGTTTCACTCTGTTTTCTCCTATAGGGATACATGTATTTGGAACTCTAAATCAAACACGGTTTGTGCTAGCTCTTTGAAACTTGACACCATAAAGCAGTTTCAAGTTCTATCTCTATGGTTTGTTTGCTGTTGATGTAGCCCTAAGCAGAGACTGGCGAGAATCACTTTCATGGAAAGGGCCTGCCAAGCTTCCAAAAAACTACGAGTTGCCTGAAATCTCAGCGCACACTTTTTCACCCAATCTTGATGAAACTTTCAGGTAATGATCAGTACACCAATCCCACTTGGCTCACCAAATTTCGTTCTTCTAGGTAAAACCGTTCGTTGGAAGTAACCGGTTTCATTTTGAGGTTTCACTCTGTTTTCTCCTATAGGGATACATGTATTTGGAACTCTAAATCAAACACGGTTTGTGCTAGCTCTTTGAAACTTGACACCATAAAGCAGTTTCAAGTTCTTTCTCTATGGTTTGTTTGCTGTTGATGTAGCCCTAAGCAGAGACTGGCGAGAATCACTTTCATGGAAAGGGCCTGCCAAGCTTCCAAAAAACTACGAGTTGCCTGAAATCTCAGCACACACTTTTTCACCCAATCTTGATGAAACTTTCAGGTAATGATCAGTACACCAATCCCACTTGGCTCGCCAAATTTCGTTCTTCTAGGTGAAACCGTTCGTTGGCAGTAACCGGTTTCATTTTGAGGTTTCACTCTGTTTTCTCCTATAGGGATACATGTATTTGGAACTCTAAATCAAACACGGTTTGTGCTAGCTCTTTGAAACTTGACACCATAAAGCAGTTTCAAGTTCTTTCTCTATGGTTTGTTTGCTGTTGATGTAGCCCTAAGCAGAGACTGGCGAGAATCACTTTCATGGAAAGGGCCTGCCAAGCTTCCAAAAAACTACGAGTTGCCTGAAATCTCAGCACACACTTTTTCACCCAATCTTGATGAAACTTTCAGGTAATGATCAGTACACCAATCCCACTTGGCTCGCCAAATTTCGTTCTTCTAGGTGAAACCGTTCGTTGGCAGTAACCGGTTTCATTTTGAGGTTTCACTCTGTTTTCTCCTATAGGGATACATGTATTTGGAACTCTAAATCAAACACGGTTTGTGCTAGCTCTTTGAAACTTGACACAATAAAGCAGTTTCAAGTTCTATCTCTATGGTTTGTTTGCTGTTGATGTAGCCCTAAGCAGAGACTGGCGAGAATCACTTTCATGGAAAGGGCCTGCCAAGCTTCCAAAAAACTACGAGTTGCGTGAAATCTCAGCACACACTTTTTCACCCAATCTTGATGAAACTTTCAGGTAATGATCAGTACACAAATCCCACTTGGCTCGCCAAATTTCGTTCTTCTAGGTGAAACCGTTCGTTGGAAGTAACCGGTTTCATTTTGAGGTTTCACTCTGTTTTCTCCTATAGGGATACATGTATTTGGAACTCTAAATCAAACACGGTTTGTGCTAGCTCTTTGAAACTTGACACAATAAAGCAGTTTCAAGTTCTATCTCTATGGTTTGTTTGCTGTTGATGTAGCCCTAAGCAGAGACTGGCGAGAATCACTTTCATGGAAAGGGCCTGCCAAGCTTCCAAAAAACTACGAGTTGCCTGAAATCTCAGCACACACTTTTTCACCCAATCTTGATGAAACTTTCAGGTAATGATCAGTACACCAATCCCACTTGGCTCGCAAAATTTGGTTCTTCTAGGTGAAACCGTTCGTTGGCAGTAACCGGTTTCATTTTGAGGTTTCACTCTGTTTTCTCCTATGGGGATACATGTATTTGGAACTCTAAATCAAACACGGTTTGTGCTAGCTCTTTGAAACTTGACACCATAAAGCAGTTTCAAGTTCTATCTCTATGGTTTGTTTGCTGTTGATGTAGCCCTAAGCAGAGACTGGCGAGAATCACTTTCATGGAAAGGGCCTGCCAAGCTTCCAAAAAACTACGAGTTGCCTGAAATCTCAGCACACACTTTTTCACCCAATCTTGATGAAACTTTCAGGTAATGATCAGTACACCAATCCCACTTGGCTCGCCAAATTTCGTTCTTCTAGGTGAAACCGTTCGTTGGCAGTAACCGGTTTCATTTTGAGGTTTCACTCTGTTTTCTCCTATAGGGATACATGCATTTGGAACTCTAAATCAAACACAGTTTGTGCTAGCTCTTTGAAACTTGACACCATAAAGCAGTTTCAAGTTCTATCTCTATCGTTTGTTTGCTGTTGATGTAGCCCTAAGCAGAGACTGGCGAGAATCACTTTCATGGAAAGGGCCTGCCAAGCTTCCAAAAAACTACGAGTTGCCTGAAATCTCAGCACACACTTTTTCACCCAATCTTGATGAAACTTTCAGGTTATGATCAGTACACCAATCCCACTGGGCTCGCCAAATTTCGTTCTTCTAGGTGAAACCGTTCGTTGGCAGTAACCGGTTTCATTTTGAGGTTTCACTCTGTTTTCTCCTATAGGGATACATGTATTTGGAACTCTAAATCAAACACGGTTTGTGCTAGCTCTTTAAAACTTAAAACCGTAAAGCAGTTTCAAGTTCTATCTCTATGGTTTGTTTGCTGTTGATGTAGCCCTAAGCAGAGACTGGCGAGAATCACTTTCATGGAAAGGGCCTGCCAAGCTTCCAAAAAACTACGAGTTGCCTGAAATATCAGCACACACTTTTTCACCCAATCTTGATGAAACTTTCAGGTAATGATCAGTACACCAATCCCACTTGGCTCGCCAAATTTCGTTCTTCTAGGTGAAACCGTTCGTTGGCAGTAACCGGTTTCATTTTGAGGTTTCACTCTGTTTTCTCCTATAGGGATACATGTATTTGGAACTCTAAATCAAACACGGTTTGTGCTAGCTCTTTGAAACTTGACACCATAAAGCAGTTTCAAGTTCTATCTCTATGGTTTGTTTGCTGTTGCTGTAGCCCTAAGCAGAGACTGGCGAGAATCACTTTCATGGAAAGTGCCTGCCAAGCTTCCAAAAAACTACGAGTTGCCTGAAATCTCAGCACACACTTTTTCACCCAATCTTGATGAAACTTTCAGGTAATGATCAGTACACAAATCCCACTTGGCTCGCCAAATTTCGTTCTTCTAGGTGAAACAGTTCGTTGGCAGTAACCGGTTCCATTTTGAGGTTTCACTCTGTTTTCTCCTATAGGGATACATGTATTTGGAACTCTAAATCAAACACGGTTTGTGCTAGCTCTTTGAAACTTGACACCATAAAGCAGTTTCAAGTTCTATCTCTATGGTTTGTTTGCTGTTGATGTAGCCCTAAGCAGAGACTGGCGAGAATCACTTTCATGGAAAGGGCCTGCCAAGCTTCCAAAAAACTACGAGTTGCCTGAAATCTCAGCACACACTTTTTCACCCAATCTTGATGAAACTTTCAGGTAATGATCAGTACACCAATCCCACTTGGCTCGCCAAATTTCGTTCTTCTAGGTGAAACCGTTCGTTGGCAGTAACCGGTTTCATTTTGAGGTTTCACTCTGTTTTCTCCTATAGGGATACATGTATTTGGAACTCTAAATCAAACACGGTTTGTGCTAGCTCTTTGAAACTTGACACCATAAAGCAGTTTCAAGTTGTATCTCTATGGTTTGTTTGCTGTTGATGTAGCCCTAAGCAGAGAATGGCGAGAATCACTTTCATGGAAAGGGCCTGCCAAGCTTCCAAAAAACTACGAGTTGCCTGAAATCTCAGCACACACTTTTTCACCCAATATTGATGAAACTTTCAGGTAATGATCAGTACACCAATCCCACTTGGCTCGCCAAATTTCGTTCTTCTAGGTGAAACCGTTCGTTGGCAGTAACCGGTTTCATTTGGAGGTTTCACTCTGTTTTCTCCTATAGGGATACATGTATTTGGAACTCTAAATCAAACACGGTTTGTGCTAGCTCTTTGAAACTTGACACCATAAAGCAGTTTCACGTTCTATCTCTATGGTTTGTTTGCTGTTGATGTAGCCCTAAGCAGAGACTGGCGAGAATCCCTTTCATGGAAAGGGCCTGCCAAGCTTCCAAAAAACTACGAGTTGCCTGAAATCTCAGCACACACTTTTTCACCCAATCTTGATGAAACTTTCAGGTAATGATCAGTCCACCAATCCCACTTGGCTCGCCAAATTTCGTTCTTCTAGGTGAAACCGTTCGTTGGCAGTAACCGGTTTCATTTTGAGGTTTCACTCTGTTTTCTCCTATAGGGATACATGCATTTGGAACTCTAAATCAAACAAGGTTTGTGCTAGCTCTTTGAAACTTGACACCATAAAGCAGTTTCAAGTTTTATCTGTATGGTTTTTTGCTGTTGATGTAGCCCTAAGCAGAGACTGGCGAGAATCACTTTCATGGAAAGTGCCTGCCAAGCTTCCAAAAAACTACGAGTTGCCTGAAATCTCAGCACACACTTTTTCACCCAATCTTGATGAAACTTTCAGGTAATGATCAGTACACAAATCCCACTTGGCTCGCCAAATTTCGTTTTTCTAGGTGAAACAGTTCGTTGGCAGTAACCGGTTCCATTTTGAGGTTTCACTCTGTTTTCTCCTATAGGGATACATGTATTTGGAACTCTAAATCAAACACGGTTTGTGCTAGCTCTTTGAAACTTGACACCATAAAGCAGTTTCAAGTTCTATCTCTATGGTTTGTTTGCTGTTGATGTAGCCCTAAGCAGAGACTGGCGAGAATCACTTTCATGGAAAGGGCCTGCCAAGCTTCCAAAAAACTACGAGTTGCCTGAAATCTCAGCACACACTTTTTCACCCAATCTTGATGAAACTTTCAGGTAATGATCAGTACACCAATCCCACTTGGCTCGCCAAATTTCGTTCTTCTAGGTGAAACCGTTCGTTGGCAGTAACCGGTTTCATTTTGAGGTTTCACTCTGTTTTCTCCTATAGGGATACATGTATTTGGAACTCTAAATCAAACACGGTTTGTGCTAGCTCTTTGAAACTTGACACCATAAAGCAGTTTCAAGTTGTATCTCTATGGTTTGTTTGCTGTTGATGTAGCCCTAAGCAGAGAATGGCGAGAATCACTTTCATGGAAAGGGCCTGCCAAGCTTCCAAAAAACTACGAGTTGCCTGAAATCTCAGCACACACTTTTTCACCCAATATTGATGAAACTTTCAGGTAATGATCAGTACACCAATCCCACTTGGCTCGCCAAATTTCGTTCTTCTAGGTGAAACCGTTCGTTGGCAGTAACCGGTTTCATTTTGAGGTTTCACTCTGTTTTCTCCTATAGGGATACATGTATTTGGAACTCTAAATCAAACACGGTTTGTGCTAGCTCTTTGAAACTTGACACCATAAAGCAGTTTCACGTTCTATCTCTATGGTTTGTTTGCTGTTGATGTAGCCCTAAGCAGAGACTGGCGAGAATCCCTTTCATGGAAAGGGCCTGCCAAGCTTCCAAAAAACTACGAGTTGCCTGAAATCTCAGCACACACTTTTTCACCCAATCTTGATGAAACTTTCAGGTAATGATCAGTCCACCAATCCCACTTGGCTCGCCAAATTTCGTTCTTCTAGGTGAAACCGTTCGTTGGCAGTAACCGGTTTCATTTTGAGGTTTCACTCTGTTTTCTCCTATAGGGATACATGCATTTGGAACTCTAAATCAAACAAGGTTTGTGCTAGCTCTTTGAAACTTGACACCATAAAGCAGTTTCAAGTTTTATCTGTATGGTTTTTTGCTGTTGATGTAGCCCTAAGCAGAGACTGGCGAGAATCACTTTCATGGAAAGTGCCTGCCAAGCTTCCAAAAAACTACGAGTTGCCTGAAATCTCAGCACACACTTTTTCACCCAATCTTGATGAAACTTTCAGGTAATGATCAGTACACAAATCCCACTTGGCTCGCCAAATTTCGTTTTTCTAGGTGAAACAGTTCGTTGGCAGTAACCGGTTCCATTTTGAGGTTTCACTCTGTTTTCTCCTATAGGGATACATGTATTTGGAACTCTAAATCAAACACGGTTTGTGCTAGCTCTTTGAAACTTGACACCATAAAGCAGTTTCAAGTTCTATCTCTATGGTTTGTTTGCTGTTGATGTAGCCCTAAGCAGAGACTGGCGAGAATCACTTTCATGGAAAGGGCCTGCCAAGCTTCCAAAAAACTACGAGTTGCCTGAAATCTCAGCACACACTTTTTCACCCAATCTTGATGAAACTTTCAGGTAATGATCAGTACACCAATCCCACTTGGCTCGCCAAATTTCGTTCTTCTAGGTGAAACCGTTCGTTGGCAGTAACCGGTTTCATTTTGAGGTTTCACTCTGTTTTCTCCTATAGGGATACATGTATTTGGAACTCTAAATCAAACACGGTTTGTGCTAGCTCTTTGAAACTTGACACCATAAAGCAGTTTCAAGTTCTATCTCAATGGTTTGTTTGCTGTTGATGTAGCCCTAAGCAGAGACTGGCGAGAATTACTTTCATGGAAAGGGCCTGCCAAGCTTCCAAAAAACTACGAGTTGCCTGAAATCTCAGCACACACTTTTTAACCCAATCTTGATGAAACTTTCAGGTAATGATCAGTACACCAATCCCACTTGGCTCGCCAAATTTCGTTCTTCTAGGTGAAACCGTTCGTTGGCAGTAACCGGTTTCATTTTGAGGTTTCACTCTGTTTTCTCCTATAGGGATACATGTATTTGGAACTCTAAATCAAACACGGTTTGTGCTAGCTCTTTGAAACTTGACACAATAAAGCAGTTTCAAGTTTTATCTCTATGGTTTTTTGCTGTTGATGTAGCCCTAAGCAGAGACTGGCGAGAATCACTTTCATGGAAAGTGCCTGCCAAGCTTCCAAAAAACTACGAGTTGCCTGAAATCTCAGCACACACTTTTTCACCCAATCTTGATGAAACTTTCAGGTAATGATCAGTACACAAATCCCACTTGGCTCGCCAAATTTCGTTCTTCTAGGTGAAACAGTTCGTTGGCAGTAACCGGTTCCATTTTGAGGTTTCACTCTGTTTTCTCCTATAGGGATACATGTATTTGGAACTCTAAATCAAACACGGTTTGTGCTAGCTCTTTGAAACTTGACACCATAAAGCAGTTTCAAGTTCTATCTCTATGGTTTGTTTGCTGTTGATGTAGCCCTAAGCAGAGACTGGCGAGAATCACTTTCATGGAAAGGGCCTGCCAAGCTTCCAAAAAACTACGAGTTGCCTGAAATCTCAGCACACACTTTTTCACCCAATCTTGATGAAACTTTCAGGTAATGATCAGTACACCAATCCCACTTGGCTCGCCAAATTTCGTTCTTCTAGGTGAAACCGTTCGTTGGCAGTAACCGGTTTCATTTGGAGGTTTCACTCTGTTTTCTCCTATAGGGATACATGTATTTGGAACTCTAAATCAAACACGGTTTGTGCTAGCTCTTTGAAACTTGACACCATAAAGCAGTTTCAAGTTCTATCTCTATGGTTTGTTTGCTGTTGCTGTAGCCCTAAGCAGAGACTGGCGAGAATCACTTTCATGGAAAGGGCCTGCCAAGCTTCCAAAAAACTACGAGTTGCCTGAAATCTCAGCACACACTTTTTCACCCAATCTTGATGAAACTTTCAGGTAATGATCAGTACACAAATCCCACTTGGCTCGCCAAATTTCGTTCTTCTAGGTGAAACAGTTCGTTGGCAGTAACCGGTTCCATTTTGAGGTTTCACTCTGTTTTCTCCTATAGGGATACATGTATTTGGAACTCTAAATCAAACACGGTTTGTGCTAGCTCTTTGAAACTTGACACCATAAAGCAGTTTCAAGTTCTATCTCTATGGTTTGTTTGCTGTTGATGTAGCCCTAAGCAGAGACTGGCGAGAATCACTTTCATGGAAAGGGCCTGCCAAGCTTCCAAAAAACTACGAGTTGCCTGAAATCTCAGCACACACTTTTTCACCCAATCTTGATGAAACTTTCAGGTAATGATCAGTACACCAATCCCACTTGGCTCGCCAAATTTCGTTCTTCTAGGTGAAACCGTTCGTTGGCAGTAACCGGTTTCATTTTGAGGTTTCACTCTGTTTTCTCCTATAGGGATACATGTATTTGGAACTCTAAATCAAACACGGTTTGTGCTAGCTCTTTGAAACTTGACACCATAAAGCAGTTTCAAGTTGTATCTCTATGGTTTGTTTGCTGTTGATGTAGCCCTAAGCAGAGAATGGCGAGAATCACTTTCATGGAAAGGGCCTGCCAAGCTTCCAAAAAACTACGAGTTGCCTGAAATCTCAGCACACACTTTTTCACCCAATATTGATGAAACTTTCAGGTAATGATCAGTACACCAATCCCACTTGGCTCGCCAAATTTCGTTCTTCTAGGTGAAACCGTTCTTGGCAGTAACCGGTTTCATTTGGAGGTTTCACTCTGTTTTCTCCTATAGGGATACATGTATTTGGAACTCTAAATCAAACACGGTTTGTGCTAGCTCTTTGAAACTTGACACCATAAAGCAGTTTCACGTTCTATCTCTATGGTTTGTTTGCTGTTGATGTAGCCCTAAGCAGAGACTGGCGAGAATCCCTTTCATGGAAAGGGCCTGCCAAGCTTCCAAAAAACTACGAGTTGCCTGAAATCTCAGCACACACTTTTTCACCCAATCTTGATGAAACTTTCAGGTAATGATCAGTCCACCAATCCCACTTGGCTCGCCAAATTTCGTTCTTCTAGGTGAAACCGTTCGTTGGCAGTAACCGGTTTCATTTTGAGGTTTCACTCTGTTTTCTCCTATAGGGATACATGCATTTGGAACTCTAAATCAAACAAGGTTTGTGCTAGCTCTTTGAAACTTGACACCATAAAGCAGTTTCAAGTTTTATCTGTATGGTTTTTTGCTGTTGATGTAGCCCTAAGCAGAGACTGGCGAGAATCACTTTCATGGAAAGTGCCTGCCAAGCTTCCAAAAAACTACGAGTTGCCTGAAATCTCAGCACACACTTTTTCACCCAATCTTGATGAAACTTTCAGGTAATGATCAGTACACAAATCCCACTTGGCTCGCCAAATTTCGTTTTTCTAGGTGAAACAGTTCGTTGGCAGTAACCGGTTCCATTTTGAGGTTTCACTCTGTTTTCTCCTATAGGGATACATGTATTTGGAACTCTAAATCAAACACGGTTTGTGCTAGCTCTTTGAAACTTGACACCATAAAGCAGTTTCAAGTTCTATCTCTATGGTTTGTTTGCTGTTGATGTAGCCCTAAGCAGAGACTGGCGAGAATCACTTTCATGGAAAGGGCCTGCCAAGCTTCCAAAAAACTACGAGTTGCCTGAAATCTCAGCACACACTTTTTCACCCAATCTTGATGAAACTTTCAGGTAATGATCAGTACACCAATCCCACTTGGCTCGCCAAATTTCGTTCTTCTAGGTGAAACCGTTCGTTGGCAGTAACCGGTTTCATTTTGAGGTTTCACTCTGTTTTCTCCTATAGGGATACATGTATTTGGAACTCTAAATCAAACACGGTTTGTGCTAGCTCTTTGAAACTTGACACCATAAAGCAGTTTCAAGTTCTATCTCAATGGTTTGTTTGCTGTTGATGTAGCCCTAAGCAGAGACTGGCGAGAATTACTTTCATGGAAAGGGCCTGCCAAGCTTCCAAAAAACTACGAGTTGCCTGAAATCTCAGCACACACTTTTTAACCCAATCTTGATGAAACTTTCAGGTAATGATCAGTACACCAATCCCACTTGGCTCGCCAAATTTCGTTCTTCTAGGTGAAACCGTTCGTTGGCAGTAACCGGTTTCATTTTGAGGTTTCACTCTGTTTTCTCCTATAGGGATACATGTATTTGGAACTCTAAATCAAACACGGTTTGTGCTAGCTCTTTGAAACTTGACACAATAAAGCAGTTTCAAGTTTTATCTCTATGGTTTTTTGCTGTTGATGTAGCCCTAAGCAGAGACTGGCGAGAATCACTTTCATGGAAAGTGCCTGCCAAGCTTCCAAAAAACTACGAGTTGCCTGAAATCTCAGCACACACTTTTTCACCCAATCTTGATGAAACTTTCAGGTAATGATCAGTACACAAATCCCACTTGGCTCGCCAAATTTCGTTCTTCTAGGTGAAACAGTTCGTTGGCAGTAACCGGTTCCATTTTGAGGTTTCACTCTGTTTTCTCCTATAGGGATACATGTATTTGGAACTCTAAATCAAACACGGTTTGTGCTAGCTCTTTGAAACTTGACACCATAAAGCAGTTTCAAGTTCTATCTCTATGGTTTGTTTGCTGTTGATGTAGCCCTAAGCAGAGACTGGCGAGAATCACTTTCATGGAAAGGGCCTGCCAAGCTTCCAAAAAACTACGAGTTGCCTGAAATCTCAGCACACACTTTTTCACCCAATCTTGATGAAACTTTCAGGTAATGATCAGTACACCAATCCCACTTGGCTCGCCAAATTTCGTTCTTCTAGGTGAAACAGTTCGTTGGCAGTAACCGGTTTCATTTTGAGGTTTCACTCTGTTTTCTCCTATAGGGATACATGTATTTGGAACTCTAAATCAAACACGGTTTGTGCTAGCTCTTTGAAACTTGACACCATAAAGCAGTTTCAAGTTGTATCTCTATGGTTTGTTTGCTGTTGATGTAGCCCTAAGCAGAGAATGGCGAGAATCACTTTCATGGAAAGGGCCTGCCAAGCTTCCAAAAAACTACGAGTTGCCTGAAATCTCAGCACACACTTTTTCACCCAATCTTGATGAAACTTTCAGGTAATGATCAGTACACCAATCCCACTTGGCTCGCCAAATTTCGTTCTTCTAGGTGAAACCGTTCGTTGGCAGTAACCGGTTTCATTTGGAGGTTTCACTCTGTTTTCTCCTATAGGGATACATGTATTTGGAACTCTAAATCAAACACGGTTTGTGCTAGCTCTTTGAACCTTGACACCATAAAGCAGTATCAAGTTCTATCTCTATGGTTTGTTTGCTGTTGATGTAGCCCTAAGCAGAGACTGGCGAGAATCCCTTTCATGGAAAGGGCCTGCCAAGCTTCCAAAAAACTACGAGTTGCCTGAAATCTCAGCACACACTTTTTCACCCAATCTTGATGAAACTTTCAGGTAATGATCAGTCCACCAATCCCACTTGGCTCGCCAAATTTCGTTCTTCTAGGTGAAACCGTTCGTTGGCAGTAACCGGTTTCATTTTGAGGTTTCACTCTGTTTTCTCCTATAGGGATACATGCATTTGGAACTCTAAATCAAACAAGGTTTGTGCTAGCTCTTTGAAACTTGACACCATAAAGCAGTTTCAAGTTTTATCTCTATGGTTTTTTGCTGTTGATGTAGCCCTAAGCAGAGACTGGCGAGAATCACTTTCATGGAAAGTGCCTGCCAAGCTTCCAAAAAACTACGAGTTGCCTGAAATCTCAGCACACACTTTTTCACCCAATCTTGATGAAACTTTCAGGTAATGATCAGTACACAAATCCCACTTGGCTCGCCAAATTTCGTTCTTCTAGGTGAAACAGTTCGTTGGCAGTAACCGGTTCCATTTTGAGGTTTCACTCTGTTTTCTCCTATAGGGATACATGTATTTGGAACTCTAAATCAAACACGGTTTGTGCTAGCTCTTTGAAACTTGACACCATAAAGCAGTTTCAAGTTCTATCTCTATGGTTTGTTTGCTGTTGATGTAGCCCTAAGCAGAGACTGGCGAGAATCACTTTCATGGAAAGGGCCTGCCAAGCTTCCAAAAAACTACGAGTTGCCTGAAATATCAGCACACACTTTTTCACCCAATCTTGATGAAACTTTCAGGTTATGATCAGTACACCAATCCCACTTGGCTAGCCAAATTTTGTTCTTCTAGGTGAAACCGTTCGTTGGCAGTAACCGGTTTCATTTTGAGATTTCACTCTGTTTTCTCCTATAGGGATACATGTATTTGGAACTCTAAATCAAACACGGTTTGTGCTAGCTCTTTGAAACTTGACACCATAAAGCAGTTTGAAGTTCTATCTCTATGGTTTGTTTGCTGTTGATGTAGCCCTAAGCAGAGACTGGCGAGAATCACTTTCATGGAAAGGGCCTGCCAAGCTTCCAAAAAACTACGAGTTGCCTGAAATCTCAGCACACACTTTTTCACCCAATCTTGATGAAACTTTCAGGTAATGATCAGTCCACCAATCCCACTTGGCTCGCCAAATTTCGTTCTTCTAGGTGAAACCGTTCGTTGGCAGTAACCGGTTTCATTTTGAGGTTTCACTCTGTTTTCTCCTATAGGGATACATGCATTTGGAACTCTAAATCAAACAAGGTTTGTGCTAGCTCTTTGAAACTTGACACCATAAAGCAGTTTCAAGTTTTATCTCTATGGTTTTTTGCTGTTGATGTAGCCCTAAGCAGAGACTGGCGAGAATCACTTTCATGGAAAGGGCCTGCCAAGCTTCCAAAAAACTACGAGTTGCCTGAAATCTCAGCACACACTTTTTCACCCAATCTTGATGAAACTTTCAGGTAATGATCAGTACACAAATCCCACTTGGCTCGCCAAATTTCGTTTTTCTAGGTGAAACAGTTCGTTGGCAGTAACCGGTTCCATTTTGAGGTTTCACTCTGTTTTCTCCTATAGGGATACATGTATTTGGAACTCTAAATCAAACACGGTTTGTGCTAGCTCTTTGAAACTTGACACCATAAAGCAGTTTCAAGTTCTATCTCTATGGTTTGTTTGCTGTTGATGTAGCCCTAAGCAGAGACTGGCGAGAATCACTTTCATGGAAAGGGCCTGCCAAGCTTCCAAAAAACTACGAGTTGCCTGAAATCTCAGCACACACTTTTTCACCCAATCTTGATGAAACTTTCAGGTAATGATCAGTACACCAATCCCACTTGGCTCGCCAAATTTCGTTCTTCTAGGTGAAACCGTTCGTTGGCAGTAACCGGTTTCATTTTGAGGTTTCACTCTGTTTTCTCCTATAGGGATACATGTATTTGGAACTCTAAATCAAACACGGTTTGTGCTAGCTCTTTGAAACTTGACACCATAAAGCAGTTTCAAGTTCTATCTCAATGGTTTGTTTGCTGTTGATGTAGCCCTAAGCAGAGACTGGCGAGAATTACTTTCATGGAAAGGGCCTGCCAAGCTTCCAAAAAACTACGAGTTGCCTGAAATCTCAGCACACACTTTTTAACCCAATCTTGATGAAACTTTCAGGTAATGATCAGTACACCAATCCCACTTGGCTCGCCAAATTTCGTTCTTCTAGGTGAAACCGTTCGTTGGCAGTAACCGGTTTCATTTTGAGGTTTCACTCTGTTTTCTCCTATAGGGATACATGTATTTGGAACTCTAAATCAAACACGGTTTGTGCTAGCTCTTTGAAACTTGACACAATAAAGCAGTTTCAAGTTTTATCTCTATGGTTTTTTGCTGTTGATGTAGCCCTAAGCAGAGACTGGCGAGAATCACTTTCATGGAAAGTGCCTGCCAAGCTTCCAAAAAACTACGAGTTGCCTGAAATCTCAGCACACACTTTTTCACCCAATCTTGATGAAACTTTCAGGTAATGATCAGTACACAAATCCCACTTGGCTCGCCAAATTTCGTTCTTCTAGGTGAAACAGTTCGTTGGCAGTAACCGGTTCCATTTTGAGGTTTCACTCTGTTTTCTCCTATATGGATACATGTATTTGGAACTCTAAATCAAACACGGTTTGTGCTAGCTCTTTGAAACTTGACACCATAAAGCAGTTTCAAGTTCTATCTCTATGGTTTGTTTGCTGTTGATGTAGCCCTAAGCAGAGACTGGCGAGAATCACTTTCATGGAAAGGGCCTGCCAAGCTTCCAAAAAACTATGAGTTGCCTGAAATCTCAGCACACACTTTTTCACCCAATCTTGATGAAACTTTCAGGTAATGATCAGTACACCAATCCCACTTGGCTCGCCAAATTTCGTTCTTCTAGGTGAAACAGTTCGTTGGCAGTAACCGGTTTCATTTTGAGGTTTCACTCTGTTTTCTCCTATAGGGATACATGTATTTGGAACTCTAAATCAAACACGGTTTGTGCTAGCTCTTTGAAACTTGACACCATAAAGCAGTTTCAAGTTGTATCTCTATGGTTTGTTTGCTGTTGATGTAGCCCTAAGCAGAGAATGGCGAGAATCACTTTCATGGAAAGGGCCTGCCAAGCTTCCAAAAAACTACGAGTTGCCTGAAATCTCAGCACACACTTTTTCACCCAATCTTGATGAAACTTTCAGGTAATGATCAGTACACCAATCCCACTTGGCTCGCCAAATTTCGTTCTTCTAGGTGAAACCGTTCGTTGGCAGTAACCGGTTTCATTTGGAGGTTTCACTCTGTTTTCTCCTATAGGGATACATGTATTTGGAACTCTAAATCAAACACGGTTTTTGCTAGCTCTTTGAAACTTGACACCATAAAGCAGTTTCAAGTTCTATCTCTATGGTTTGTTTGCTGTTGATGTAGCCCTAAGCAGAGACTGGCGAGAATCACTTTCATGGAAAGGGCCTGCCAAGCTTCCAAAAAACTACTAGTTGCCTGAAATCTCAGCACAGACTTTTTCACCCACTCTTGATGAAACTTTCAGGTAATGATCAGTACACCAATCCCACTTGGCTCGCCAAATTTCGTTCTTCTAGGTGAAACCGTTCGTTGGCAGTAACCGGTTTCATTTTGAGGTTTCACTCTGTTTTCTCCTATAGGGATACATGTATTTGGAACTCTAAATCAAACACGGTTTTTGCTAGCTCTTTGAAACTTGACACAATAAAGAAGTTTCAAGTTCTATCTCTAAGGTTTGTTTGCTGTTGATGTAGCCCTAAGCAGAGACTGGCGAGAATCACATTCATGGAAAGGGCCTGCCAAGCTTCCAAAAAACTACGAGTTGCCTGAAATCTCAGCACACACTTTTTCACCCAATCTTGATGAAACTTTCAGGTAATGATCCGTACACGAATCCCACTTGGCTCGCCAAATTTCGTTCTTCTAGGTGAAACCGTTCGTTGGCAGTAACCGGTTTCATTTTGAGGTTTCACTCTGTTTTCTCCTATAGGTATACATGTATTTGGAACTCTAAATCAAACACGGTTTGTGCTAGCTCTTTGAAACTTGACACCATAAAGCAGTTTCAAGTTGTATCTCTATGGTTTGTTTGCTGTTGATGTAGCCCTAAGCAGAGACTGGCGAGAATCACTTTCATGGAAAGGGCCTGCCAAGCTTCCAATAAACTACGAGTTGCCTGAAATCTCAGCACACACTTTTTCACCCAATCTTGATGAAACTTTCAGGTAATGATCAGTACACCAATCCCACTTGGCTCGCCAAATTTCGTTCTTCTAGGTGAAACCGTTCGTTGGCAGTAACCGGTTTCATTTTGAGGTTTCACTCTGTTTTCTCCTATAGGGATACATGTATTTGGAACTCTAAATCAAACACGGTTTGTGCTAGCTCTTTGAAACTTGACACCATAAAGCTGTTTCAAGTTCTATCTCTATGGTTTGTTTGCTGATGATGTAGCCCTAAGCAGAGACTGGCGAGAATCACTTTCATGGAAAGGGCCTGCCAAGCTTCCAAAAAACTAGGAGTTGCCTGAAATCTCAGCACACACTTTTTCACCCAATCTTGATGAAACTTTCAGGTAATGATCAGTCCACCAATCCCACTTGGCTCGCCAAATTTCGTTCTTCTAGGTTAAACCGTTCGTTGGCAGTAACCGGTTTCATTTTGAGGTTTCACTCTGTTTTCTCCTATAGGGATACATGCATTTGGAACTCTAAATCAAACACGGTTTGTGCTAGCTCTTTGAAACTTGACACCATAAAGCAGTTTCAAGTTTATCTCTATGGTTTTTTACTGTTGATGTAGCCCTAAGCAGAGACTGGCGAGAATCACTTTCATGGAAAGTGCCTGCCAAGCTTCCAAAAAACTACGAGTTTCCTGAAATCTCAGCACACACTTTTTCACCCAATCTTGATGAAACTTTCAGGTAATGATCAGTACACAAATCCCACTTGGCTCACCAAATTTCGTTCTTCTAGGTGAAACAGTTCGTTGGCAGTAACCGGTTCCATTTTGAGGTTTCACTCTGTTTTCTCCTATAGGGATACATGTATTTGGAACTCTAAATCAAACACGGTTTGTGCTAGCTCTTTGAAACTTGACACCATAAAGCAGTTTCAAGTTCTATCTCTATGGTTTGTTTTCTGTTGATGTAGCCCTAAGCAGAGACTGGCGAGAATCACTTTCATGGAAAGGGCCTGCCAAGCTTCCAAAAAACTACGAGTTGCCTGAAATATCAGCACACACTTTTTCACCCAATCTTGATGAAACTTTCAGGTTATGATCAGTACACCAATCCCACTTGGCTCGCCAAATTTTGTTCTTCTAGGTGAAACCGTTCGTTGGCAGTAACCGGTTTCATTTTGAGATTTCACTCTGTTTTCTCCTATAGGGATACATGTATTTGGAACTCTAAATCAAACACGGTTTGTGCTAGCTCTTTGAAACTTGACACCATAAAGCAGTTTGAAGTTCTATCTCTATGGTTTGTTTGCTGTTGATGTAGCCCTAAGCAGAGACTGGCGAGAATCACTTTCATGGAAAGGGCCTGCCAAGCTTCCAAAAAACTACGAGTTGCCTGAAATCTCAGCACACACTTTTTCACCCAATCTTGATGAAACTTTCAAGTAATGATCAGTACACCAATCCCACTTGGCTCGCCAAATTTCGTTCTTCTAGGTGAAACCGTTCGTTGGCAGTAACCAGTTTCATTTTGAGGTTTCACTCTGTTTTTTCCTATAGGGATACATGTATTTGGAACTCTAAATCAAACACGGTTTATGCTAGCTCTTTGAAACTTGACACCATAAAGCAGTTTCAAGTTCTATTCTATGGTTTGTTTGCTGTTCATGTAGCCCTAAGCAGAGACTGGCGAGAATAACTTTCATGGAAAGGGCCTGCCAAGCTTCCAAAATCTACGAGTTGCCTGAAATCTCAGCACACACTTTTTCACCCAATCTTGATGAAACTTTCATGTTATGATCAATACACCAATCCCACTTGGCTCGCCAAATTTCGTTCTTCTAGGTGAAACCGTTCGTTGGCAGTAACCGGTTTCATTTTGAGGTTTCACTCTGTTTTCTCCTATAGGGATACATGTATTTGGAACTCTAAATCAAACACGGTTTGTGCTAGCTCTTTGAAACTTGACACCATAAAGCAGTTTCAAGTTGTATCTCTATGGTTTGTTTGCTGTTGATGTAGCCCTAAGCAGAGACTGGCGAGAATCACTTTCATGGAAAGGGCCTGCCAAGCTTCCAATAAACTACGAGTTGCCTGAAATCTCAGCACACACTTTTTCACCCAATCTTGATGAAACTTTCAGGTAATGATCAGTACACCAATCCCACTTGGCTCGCCAAATTTCGTTCTTCTAGGTGAAACCGTTCGTTGGCAGTAACCGGTTTCATTTTGAGGTTTCACTCTGTTTTCTCCTATAGGGATACATGTATTTGGAACTCTAAATCAAACACGGTTTGTGCTAGCTCTTTGAAACTTGACACCATAAAGCTGTTTCAAGTTCTATCTCTATGGTTTGTTTGCTGATGATGTAGCCCTAAGCAGAGACTGGCGAGAATCACTTTCATGGAAAGGGCCTGCCAAGCTTCCAAAAAACTAGGAGTTGCCTGAAATCTCAGCACACACTTTTTCACCCAATCTTGATGAAACTTTCAGGTAATGATCAGTCCACCAATCCCACTTGGCTCGCCAAATTTCGTTCTTCTAGGTTAAACCGTTCGTTGGCAGTAACCGGTTTCATTTTGAGGTTTCACTCTGTTTTCTCCTATAGGGATACATGCATTTGGAACTCTAAATCAAACACGGTTTGTGCTAGCTCTTTGAAACTTGACACCATAAAGCAGTTTCAAGTTTATCTCTATGGTTTTTTACTGTTGATGTAGCCCTAAGCAGAGACTGGCGAGAATCACTTTCATGGAAAGTGCCTGCCAAGCTTCCAAAAAACTACGAGTTTCCTGAAATCTCAGCACACACTTTTTCACCCAATCTTGATGAAACTTTCAGGTAATGATCAGTACACAAATCCCACTTGGCTCGCCAAATTTCGTTCTTCTAGGTGAAACAGTTCGTTGGCAGTAACCGGTTCCATTTTGAGGTTTCACTCTGTTTTCTCCTATAGGGATACATGTATTTGGAACTCTAAATCAAACACGGTTTGTGCTAGCTCTTTGAAACTTGACACCATAAAGCAGTTTCAAGTTCTATCTCTATGGTTTGTTTTCTGTTGATGTAGCCCTAAGCAGAGACTGGCGAGAATCACTTTCATGGAAAGGGCCTGCCAAGCTTCCAAAAAACTACGAGTTGCCTGAAATATCAGCACACACTTTTTCACCCAATCTTGATGAAACTTTCAGGTTATGATCAGTACACCAATCCCACTTGGCTCGCCAAATTTTGTTCTTCTAGGTGAAACCGTTCGTTGGCAGTAACCGGTTTCATTTTGAGATTTCACTCTGTTTTCTCCTATAGGGATACATGTATTTGGAACTCTAAATCAAACACGGTTTGTGCTAGCTCTTTGAAACTTGACACCATAAAGCAGTTTGAAGTTCTATCTCTATGGTTTGTTTGCTGTTGATGTAGCCCTAAGCAGAGACTGGCGAGAATCACTTTCATGGAAAGGGCCTGCCAAGCTTCCAAAAAACTACGAGTTGCCTGAAATCTCAGCACACACTTTTTCACCCAATCTTGATGAAACTTTCAAGTAATGATCAGTACACCAATCCCACTTGGCTCGCCAAATTTCGTTCTTCTAGGTGAAACCGTTCGTTGGCAGTAACCGGTTTCATTTTGAGGTTTCACTCTGTTTTTTCCTATAGGGATACATGTATTTGGAACTCTAAATCAAACACGGTTTATGCTAGCTCTTTGAAACTTGACACCATAAAGCAGTTTCAAGTTCTATTCTATGGTTTGTTTGCTGTTCATGTAGCCCTAAGCAGAGACTGGCGAGAATAACTTTCATGGAAAGGGCCTGCCAAGCTTCCAAAATCTACGAGTTGCCTGAAATCTCAGCACACACTTTTTCACCCAATCTTGATGAAACTTTCATGTTATGATCAATACACCAATCCCACTTGGCTCGCCAAATTTCGTTCTTCTAGGTGAAACCGTTCGTTGGCAGTAACCGGTTTCATTTTGAGGTTTCACTCTGTTTTCTCCTATAGGGATACATGTATTTGGAACTCTAAATCAAACACGGTTGGTGCTAGCTCTTTGAAACTTGACACCATAAAGCAGTTTCAAGTTCTATCTCTATGGTTTGTTTTCTGTTGATGTAGCCCTAAGCAGAGACTGGCGAGAATCACTTTCATGGAAAGGGCCTGCCAAGCTTCCAAAAAACTACGAGTTGCCTGAAATCTCAGCAAACACTTTTTCACCCAATCTTGATGAAACTTTCAGGTAATGATCAGTACACCAATCCCACTTGGCTCGCCAAATTTCGTTTTTCTAGGTGAAATCGTTCGTTGGCAGTAACCGGTTTCATTTTGAGGTTTCACTCTGTTTTCTCCTATAGGGATACATGTATTTGGAACTCTAAATCAAACACGGTTTTTGTTAGCTCTTTGAAACTTGACACCATAAAGCAGTTTCAAGTTCTATCTCTATGGTTTGTTTGCTGTTGATGTAGCCCTAAGCAGAGACTGGCGAGAATCACTTTCATGGAAAGGGCCTGCCAAGCTTCCAAAAAACTACGAGTTGCCTGAAATCTCAGCACACACTTTTTCACCCACTCTTGATGAAACTTTCAGGTAATGATCAGTACACCAATCCCACTTGGCTCGCCAAATTTCGTTCTTCTAGGTGAAACCGTTCGTTGGCAGTAACCTGTTTCATTTTGAGGTTTCACTCTGTTTTCTCCTATAGGGATACATGTATTTGGAACTCTAAATCAAACACGGTTTTTGCTAGCTCTTTGAAACTTGACACAATAAAGAAGTTTCAAGTTCTATCTCTAAGGTTTGTTTGCTGTTGATGTAGCCCTAAGCAGAGACTGGCGAGAATCACTTTCATGGAAAGGGCCTGCCAAGCTTCCAAAAAACTACGAGTTGCCTGAAATCTCAGCACACACTTTTCACCCAATCTTGATGAAACTTTCAGGTAATGATCAGTACACCAATCCCACTTGGCTCGCCAAATTTCGTTCTCCTAGGTGAAACCGTTCGTTGGCAGTAACCGGTTTCATTTTGAGGTTTCACTCTGTTTTCTCCTATAGGGATACATGTATTTGGAACTCTAAATCAAACACGGTTTGTGCTAGCTCTTTGAAACTTGACACCATAAAGCAGTTTCAAGTTGTATCTCTATGGTTTGTTTGCTGTTGATGTAGCCCTAAGCAGAGACTGGCGAGAATCACTTTCATGGAAAAGGGCCTGCCAAGCTTCCAATAAACTACGAGTTGCCTGAAATCTCAGCACACACTTTTTCACCCAATCTTGATGAAACTTTCAGGTAATGATCAGTACACCAATCCCACTTGGCTCGCCAAATTTCGTTCTTCTAGGTGAAACCGTTCGTTGGCAGTAACCGGTTTCATTTTGAGGTTTCACTCTGTTTTCTCCTATAGGGATACATGTATTTGAAACTCTAAATCAAACACGGTTTGTGCTAGCTCTTTGAAACTTGACACCATAAAGCAGTTTCAAGTTCTATCTCTATGGTTTGTTTGCTGTTGATGTAGCCCTAAGCAGAGACTGGGGAGAATCACTTTCATGGAAAGGGCCTGCCAAGCTTCCAAAAAACTACGAGTTGCCTGAAATCTCAGCACACACTTTTTCACCCAATCTTGATGAAACTTTCAGGTAATGATCAGTACACCAATCCCACTTGGCTCGCCAAATTTCGTTCTTCTAGGTGAAACCGTTCGTTGGCAGTAACCGGTTTCATTTTGAGGTTTCACTCTGTTTTCTCCTATAGGGATACATGTATTTGGAACTCTAAATCAAACACGGTTTGTGCTAGCTCTTTGAAACTTGACACCATAAAGCAGTTTCAAGTTCTATCTCTATGGTTTGTTTGCTGTTGATGTAGCCCTAAGCAGAGACTGGCGAGAATCACTTTCATGGAAAGGGCCTGCCAAGCTTCCAAAAAACTACGAGATGCCTGAAATCTCAGCACACACTTTTTCACCCAATCTTGATGAAACTTTCAGGTAATGATCAGTACACGAATCCCACTCGGCTCGCCAAATTTCGTTCTTCTAGGTGAAACCGTTCGTTGGCAGTAACCGGTTTCATTTTGAGGTTTCACTCTGTTTTCTCCTATAGGGATACATGTATTTGGAACTCTAAATCAAACAGGGTTTGTGCTAGCTCTTTGAAACTTCACACAATAAAGCAGTTTCAAGTTCTATCTCTATGGTTTATTTGCTGTTGATGTAGACCTAAGAAGAGACTGGCGAGAATCACTTTCATGGAAATGGCCTGCCAAGCTTCCAAAAAACTACGAGTTGCCTGAAATCTCAGCACACACTTTTTCACCCAATCTTGATGAAACTTTCAGGTAATGATCAGTACACCAATCCCACTTGGCTCGCCAAATTTCGTTCGTCTAGGTGAAACCGTTCGTTGGCAGTAACCGGTTTCATTTTGAGGTTTCACTCTGTTTTCTCCTATAGGGATACATGTATTTGGAACTCTAAATCAAACACGGTTTGTGCTAGCTCTTTGAAACTTGACACCATAAAGCAGTTTCAAGTTCTATCTCTATGGTTTGTTTGCTGTTGATGTAGCCCTAAGCAGAGACTGGCGAGAATCACTTTCATGGAAAGGGCCTGCCAAGCTTCCAAAAAACTATGAGTTGCCTGAAATCTCAGCACACACCTTTTCACCCAATCTTGATGAAACTTTCAGGTAATGATCAGTACACCAATCCCACTTGGCTCGCCAAATTTCGTTCTTCTAGGTGAAACCGTTCGTTGGCAGTAACCGGTTTCTTTTTGAAGTTTCACTCTGTTTTCTCCTATAGGGATACATGTATTTGGAACTCTAAATCAAACACGGTTTGTGCTAGCTCTTTGAAACTTGACACCATAAAGCAGTTTCAAGTTGTATCTCTATGGTTTGTTTGCTGTTGATGTAGCCCTAAGCAGAGACTGGCGAGAATCACTTTCATGGAAAGGGCCTGCCAAGCTTCCAATAAACTACGAGTTGCCTGAAATCTCAGCACACACTTTTTCACCCAATCTTGATGAAACTTTCAGGTAATGATCAGTACACCAATCCCACTTGGCTCGCCAAATTTCGTTCTTCTAGGTGAAACCGTTCGTTGGCAGTAACCGGTTTCATTTTGAGGTTTCACTCTGTTTTCTCCTATAGGGATACATGTATTTGGAACTCTAAATCAAACACGGTTTGTGCTAGCTCTTTGAAACTTGACACCATAAAGCTGTTTCAAGTTCTATCTCTATGGTTTGTTTGCTGATGATGTAGCCCTAAGCAGAGACTGGCGAGAATCACTTTCATGGAAAGGGCCTGCCAAGCTTCCAAAAAACTAGGAGTTGCCTGAAATCTCAGCACACACTTTTTCACCCAATCTTGATGAAACTTTCAGGTAATGATCAGTCCACCAATCCCACTTGGCTCGCCAAATTTCGTTCTTCTAGGTTAAACCGTTCGTTGGCAGTAACCGGTTTCATTTTGAGGTTTCACTCTGTTTTCTCCTATAGGGATACATGCATTTGGAACTCTAAATCAAACACGGTTTGTGCTAGCTCTTTGAAACTTGACACCATAAAGCAGTTTCAAGTTTATCTCTATGGTTTTTTACTGTTGATGTAGCCCTAAGCAGAGACTGGCGAGAATCACTTTCATGGAAAGTGCCTGCCAAGCTTCCAAAAAACTACGAGTTTCCTGAAATCTCAGCACACACTTTTTCACCCAATCTTGATGAAACTTTCAGGTAATGATCAGTACACAAATCCCACTTGGCTCGCCAAATTTCGTTCTTCTAGGTGAAACAGTTCGTTGGCAGTAACCGGTTCCATTTTGAGGTTTCACTCTGTTTTCTCCTATAGGGATACATGTATTTGGAACTCTAAATCAAACACGGTTTGTGCTAGCTCTTTGAAACTTGACACCATAAAGCAGTTTCAAGTTCTATCTCTATGGTTTGTTTTCTGTTGATGTAGCCCTAAGCAGAGACTGGCGAGAATCACTTTCATGGAAAGGGCCTGCCAAGCTTCCAAAAAACTACGAGTTGCCTGAAATATCAGCACACACTTTTTCACCCAATCTTGATGAAACTTTCAGGTTATGATCAGTACACCAATCCCACTTGGCTCGCCAAATTTTGTTCTTCTAGGTGAAACCGTTCGTTGGCAGTAACCGGTTTCATTTTGAGATTTCACTCTGTTTTCTCCTATAGGGATACATGTATTTGGAACTCTAAATCAAACACGGTTTGTGCTAGCTCTTTGAAACTTGACACCATAAAGCAGTTTGAAGTTCTATCTCTATGGTTTGTTTGCTGTTGATGTAGCCCTAAGCAGAGACTGGCGAGAATCACTTTCATGGAAAGGGCCTGCCAAGCTTCCAAAAAACTACGAGTTGCCTGAAATCTCAGCACACACTTTTTCACCCAATCTTGATGAAACTTTCAAGTAATGATCAGTACACCAATCCCACTTGGCTCGCCAAATTTCGTTCTTCTAGGTGAAACCGTTCGTTGGCAGTAACCGGTTTCATTTTGAGGTTTCACTCTGTTTTTTCCTATAGGGATACATGTATTTGGAACTCTAAATCAAACACGGTTTATGCTAGCTCTTTGAAACTTGACACCATAAAGCAGTTTCAAGTTCTATTCTATGGTTTGTTTGCTGTTCATGTAGCCCTAAGCAGAGACTGGCGAGAATAACTTTCATGGAAAGGGCCTGCCAAGCTTCCAAAATCTACGAGTTGCCTGAAATCTCAGCACACACTTTTTCACCCAATCTTGATGAAACTTTCATGTTATGATCAATACACCAATCCCACTTGGCTCGCCAAATTTCGTTCTTCTAGGTGAAACCGTTCGTTGGCAGTAACCGGTTTCATTTTGAGGTTTCACTCTGTTTTCTCCTATAGGGATACATGTATTTGGAACTCTAAATCAAACACGGTTGGTGCTAGCTCTTTGAAACTTGACACCATAAAGCAGTTTCAAGTTCTATCTCTATGGTTTGTTTTCTGTTGATGTAGCCCTAAGCAGAGACTGGCGAGAATCACTTTCATGGAAAGGGCCTGCCAAGCTTCCAAAAAACTACGAGTTGCCTGAAATCTCAGCAAACACTTTTTCACCCAATCTTGATGAAACTTTCAGGTAATGATCAGTACACCAATCCCACTTGGCTCGCCAAATTTCGTTTTTCTAGGTGAAATCGTTCGTTGGCAGTAACCGGTTTCATTTTGAGGTTTCACTCTGTTTTCTCCTATAGGGATACATGTATTTGGAACTCTAAATCAAACACGGTTTTTGTTAGCTCTTTGAAACTTGACACCATAAAGCAGTTTCAAGTTCTATCTCTATGGTTTGTTTGCTGTTGATGTAGCCCTAAGCAGAGCCTGGCGAGAATCACTTTCATGGAAAGGGCCTGCCAAGCTTCCAAAAAACTACGAGTTGCCTGAAATCTCAGCACACACTTTTTCACCCACTCTTGATGAAACTTTCAGGTAATGATCAGTACACCAATCCCACTTGGCTCGCCAAATTTCGTTCTTCTAGGTGAAACCGTTCGTTGGCAGTAACCTGTTTCATTTTGAGGTTTCACTCTGTTTTCTCCTATAGGGATACATGTATTTGGAACTCTAAATCAAACACGGTTTTTGCTAGCTCTTTGAAACTTGACACAATAAAGAAGTTTCAAGTTCTATCTCTAAGGTTTGTTTGCTGTTGATGTAGCCCTAAGCAGAGACTGGCGAGAATCACTTTCATGGAAAGGGCCTGCCAAGCTTCCAAAAAACTACGAGTTGCCTGAAATCTCAGCACACACTTTTTCACCCAATCTTGATGAAACTTTCAGGTAATGATCAGTACACCAATCCCACTTGGCTCGCCAAATTTCGTTCTTCTAGGTGAAACCGTTCGTTGGCAGTAACCGGTTTCATTTTGAGGTTTCACTCTGTTTTCTCCTATAGGGATACATGTATTTGGAACTCTAAATCAAACACGGTTTGTGCTAGCTCTTTGAAACTTGACACCATAAAGCAGTTTCAAGTTGTATCTCTATGGTTTGTTTGCTGTTGATGTAGCCCTAAGCAGAGACTGGCGAGAATCACTTTCATGGAAAGGGCCTGCCAAGCTTCCAATAAACTACGAGTTGCCTGAAATCTCAGCACACACTTTTTCACCCAATCTTGATGAAACTTTCAGGTAATGATCAGTACACCAATCCCACTTGGCTCGCCAAATTTCGTTCTTCTAGGTGAAACCGTTCGTTGGCAGTAACCGGTTTCATTTTGAGGTTTCACTCTGTTTTCTCCTATAGGGATACATGTATTTGAAACTCTAAATCAAACACGGTTTGTGCTAGCTCTTTGAAACTTGACACCATAAAGCAGTTTCAAGTTCTATCTCTATGGTTTGTTTGCTGTTGATGTAGCCCTAAGCAGAGACTGGGGAGAATCACTTTCATGGAAAGGGCCTGCCAAGCTTCCAAAAAACTACGAGTTGCCTGAAATCTCAGCACACACTTTTTCACCCAATCTTGATGAAACTTTCAGGTAATGATCAGTACACCAATCCCACTTGGCTCGCCAAATTTCGTTCTTCTAGGTGAAACCGTTCGTTGGCAGTAACCGGTTTCATTTTGAGGTTTCACTCTGTTTTCTCCTATAGGGATACATGTATTTGGAACTCTAAATCAAACACGGTTTGTGCTAGCTCTTTGAAACTTGACACCATAAAGCAGTTTCAAGTTCTATCTCTATGGTTTGTTTGCTGTTGATGTAGCCCTAAGCAGAGACTGGCGAGAATCACTTTCATGGAAAGGGCCTGCCAAGCTTCCAAAAAACTACGAGATGCCTGAAATCTCAGCACACACTTTTTCACCCAATCTTGATGAAACTTTCAGGTAATGATCAGTACACGAATCCCACTCGGCTCGCCAAATTTCGTTCTTCTAGGTGAAACCGTTCGTTGGCAGTAACCGGTTTCATTTTGAGGTTTCACTCTGTTTTCTCCTATAGGGATACATGTATTTGGAACTCTAAATCAAACAGGGTTTGTGCTAGCTCTTTGAAACTTCACACAATAAAGCAGTTTCAAGTTCTATCTCTATGGTTTATTTGCTGTTGATGTAGACCTAAGAAGAGACTGGCGAGAATCACTTTCATGGAAATGGCCTGCCAAGCTTCCAAAAAACTACGAGTTGCCTGAAATCTCAGCACACACTTTTTCACCCAATCTTGATGAAACTTTCAGGTAATGATCAGTACACCAATCCCACTTGGCTCGCCAAATTTCGTTCGTCTAGGTGAAACCGTTCGTTGGCAGTAACCGGTTTCATTTTGAGGTTTCACTCTGTTTTCTCCTATAGGGATACATGTATTTGGAACTCTAAATCAAACACGGTTTGTGCTAGCTCTTTGAAACTTGACACCATAAAGCAGTTTCAAGTTCTATCTCTATGGTTTGTTTGCTGTTGATGTAGCCCTAAGCAGAGACTGGCGAGAATCACTTTCATGGAAAGGGCCTGCCAAGCTTCCAAAAAACTATGAGTTGCCTGAAATCTCAGCACAAACTTTTTCACCCAATCTTGATGAAACTTTCAGGTAATGATCAGTACACCAATCCCACTTGGCTCGCCAAATTTCGTTCTTCTAGGTGAAACCGTTCGTTGGCAGTAACCGGTTTCATTTTGAGGTTTCACTCTGTTTTCTCCTATAGGGATACATGTATTTGGAACTCTAAATCAAACACGGTTTGTGCTAGCTCTTTGAAACTTGACACAATAAAGCAGTTTCAAGATCTATCTCTATGGTTTGTTTGCTGTTGATGTAGCCCTAAGCAGAGAGTGGCGAGAATCACTTTCATGGAAAGGGCCTGCCAAGCTTCCAGAAAACTACGAGTTGCCTGAAATCTCAGCACACACTTTTTCACCCAATCTTGATGAAACTTTCAGGTAATGATCAGTACACGAATCCCACTCGGCTCGCCAAATTTCGTTCTTCTAGGTGAAACTGTTCGTTGGCAGTAACCGGTTTCATTTTGAGGTTTCACTCTGTTTTCTCCTATAGGGATACATGCATTTGGAACTCTAAATCAAACACGGTTTGTGCTAGCTTTTTGAAACTTGACACCGTAAAGCAGTTTCAAGTTCTATCTCTATGGTTTGTTTGCTGTTGATGTAGCCCTAATCAGAGACTGGCGTGAATCACTTTCATGGAAAGGGCCTCACAAGCTTCCAAAAAACTACGAGTTGCCTGAAATCTCAGCACACAATTTTTCACCCAATCTTGATGAAACTTTCCGATAATGATCAGTACACCAATCCCACTTGGCTCGCCAAATTTTGTTCTTCTAGGTGAAACCGTTCGTTGGCAGTAAAAGGTTTCATTTTGAGGTTTCACTCTGTTTTCTCCTATAGGGATACATGTATTTGGAACGCTAAATCAAACACGGTTTGTGCTAGCTCTTTGAAACTTGACACAATAAAGCAGTTTCAAGTTCTATCTCTATGGTTTGTTTGCTGTTGATGTAGCCCTAAGCAGAGACTGGCGAGAATCACTTTCATGGAAAGGGCCTGCCAAGCTTCCAAAAAACTACGAGTTGCCAGAAATCTCAGCACACACTTTTTCACCCAATCTTGATGATACTTTCAGGTAATGATCAGTACACCAATCCCACTTGGCTCGCCAAATCTCGTTCTTCTAGGTGAAACCGTTCGTTGGCACAAACCGGTTTCATTTTGAGGTTTCACTCTGTTTTCATCTATAGGGATACATGTATTTGGAACTCTAAATCAAACACGGTTTGTGCTAGCTCTTTGAAACTTGACACCATAAAGCAGTTTCAAGTTCTATCTCTATGGTTTGTTTGCTGTTGATGTAGCCCTAAGCAGACACTGGCGAGAATCACTTTCATGGAAAGGGCCTGCCAAGCTTCCAAAAAACTCCGAGTTGCCTGAAATCTCAGCACACACTTTTTCACCCAATCTTGATGAAACTTTCAAGTAATGATCAGTACACCAATCCCACTTGGCTCGCCAAATTTCGTTCTTCTAGGTGAAACCGTTCGTTGGCAGTAACCGGTTTAATTTTGAAG
>NW_027522625.1:0-49695 GCF_052094955.1 Ictidomys tridecemlineatus
GGGCTACATCAACAGCAAACAAAGCCATAGAGATAGAACTTGAAACTGCTTTATTGTGTCAAGTTTCAAAGAGCTAGCACAAACCGTGTTTGATTTAGAGTTCCAAATACATGTATCCCTATAGGAGAAAACAGAGTGAAACCTAAAAATGAAAACGGTTACTACAAACGAACGGTTTAACCTAGAAGAACGAAATTTGGTGAGCCATGTGGTTTTGGTGTACTGATCATTTCCTGAAAGAATCATCAAGATTGGGTGAAAAAATGTTTGCTGAGATGTCAGGCAACTCGTAGTTTTTTGGAAGCTTGGCAACAACTTTCCATGAAAGTGTTTTTCGGCAGTCTCTGCTTAGGGCAACATCAACAGCAAACAAAGCATAGAGACAGAACTTGAAACTGCTTTATTGTGTCAAGATTCAAAGAGCTAGCACAAACCGTGTTTGATTTAGAGTTCCAAATACATGTATCCCTATAGGAGAAAACAGAGTGAAACCTAAAAATGAAAACGGTTACTGCAAACGAACGGTTTAACCTAGAAGTACGAAATTAGGTGAGCCAAGTGGTTTTGGTGTACTGATCATTACCTGAAAGAATCATCAAGATTGGGTGAAAAAATGTTTGCTGAGATTTCAGGCAACCTATAGTTTTTTGGAAGCTTGGCAACCCCTTTCCATGAAAGTGATTTTCGCCAGTCTCTGCTTAGGGCTACATCAACAGCAAACAAAGCATAGAGATAGAACTGGAAACTGCTTTTTTGTGTCAAGTTTCAAAGAGCTAGCACAAACCGTGTTTGATTTAGAGTTCCAAATACATGTATCCCTATAGGAGAAAACAGAGTGAAACCTAAAAATGAAAACGGTTACTGCAAACGAACGTTTTAACCTAGAAGAACGATATTTGGTGAACCAAGTGGTTTTGGTGTACTGATCATTACCTGAAAGAATCATCAAGATTGGGTGAGAAAATGTTTGCTGTGATTTCAGGCAACTCGTAGTTTTTTGGAAGCTTGGCAACCCCTTTCCATGAAAGTGATTTACGCCAGTCTCTGCTAAGGGCTACATCAACAGCAAACACAGCATAGAGATAGAAATGAAAACTGCTTTATTGTGTCAAGTTTCAAAGAGATAGCACAAACCGTGTTTGATTTAGAGTTCCAAATACATGTATCCCTATAGGAGAAAACAGAGTGAAACCTAAAAATGAAAACGATTACTGCAAACAAACGGTTTAACCTAGAAGTACGAAATTTGGTGAGCCAAGTGGTTTTGGTGTACTGATCATTACCTGAAAGAATCATCAAGATTGGGTGAAAAAATGTTTGCTGAGATTTCAGGGAACTCATAGTTTTTTGGAAGCTTGGCAACCCCTTTCCATGAAAGTGATTTTCGCCAGTCTCTGCTTAGGGCTACATCAACAGTAAACAAAGCATAGAGACAGAACTGGAAGCTGCTTTATTGTGTCAAGTTTCAAAGAGCTAGCACAAACCGTGTTTGATTTAGAGTTCCAAATACATGTATCCCTATAGGAGAAAACAGAGTGAAACCTAAAAATGAAAACGGTTACTGCAAACGAACGGTTTAACCTAGAAGAACGAAATTTGGTGAACCAAGTTGTTTTGGTGTACTGATCATTACCTGAAAGAATCATCAAGATTGGGTGAGAAAATGTTTGCTGAGATTTCAGGCAACTCGTAGTTTTTTGGAAGCTTGGCAACCCCTTTCCATGAAAGTGATTTTCGCCAGTCTCTGCTAAGGGCTACATCAACAGCAAACAAAGCATAGAGACAGAACTGGATACTGCATTATTGTGTCAAGTTTCAAAGAGCTAGCACAAACCGTGTTTGATTTAGAGTTCCAAATACATGTATCCCTATAGGAGAAAACAGAGTGAAACCTAAAAATGAAAACGGTTACTGCAAAAGAACGGTTTAACCTAGAAGAACGAAATTTGGTGAGCCAAGTGGTTTTGGTGTACTGATCATTTCCTGAAAGAATCATCAAGATTGGGTGAAAAAATGTTTGCTAAGATTTCAGGCAACTCGTAGTTTTTTGGAAGCTTGGCAACAACTTTCCATGAAAGTTATTTTCCGCAGTCTCTGCTTAGGGCTACATCAACAGCAAACAAAGAATAGAGATAGAACTTGAAACTGCTTTATTGTGTCAAGTTTCAAAGAGCTAGAACAAACCGGGTTTGATTTGGAGTTCCAAATACATGTATCCCTATAGGAGAAAACAGAGTGAAACCTAAAAATGAAAACGGTTACTGCAAACGAACGGTTTAACCTAGGAGAACAAAATTTGGTGAGCCAAGTGGTTTTGGTGTACTGATCATTACGTGAAAGAATCATCAAGATTGGGTGAAAAAATATTTGCTGAGATTTCAGGCAACTCGTAGTTTTTTGAAAGCTTGGCAACCCCTTTCCATGAAAGTGATTTTAGCCAGTCTCTGCTTAGGGCTACATCAACAGCAAACAAAGCATAGAGACAGAACTTGAAACTGCTTTATTGTGTCAAGTTTCAAAGAGCTAGCACAAACCGTGTTTGATTTAGAGTTCCAAATACATGTATCCCTATAGGAGAAAACAGAGTGAAACCTAAAAATGAAAACGGTTACTGCAAACGAACGGTTTAACCTAGGAGAACGAAATTTGGTGAGCCAAGTGGTTTTGGTGTACTGATCATTACCTGAAAGAATCATCAAGATTGGGTGAAAAAATGTTTGCTGAGATTTCAGGCAACTCGTAGTTTTTTGGAAGCTTGGCAACCCCTTTCCATGAAAGTGATTTTCGCCAGTCTCTGCTTAGGGCTACATCAACAGCAAACAAAGCATAGACATAGAACTGGAAATTGCTTTACTGAGTCAAGTTTCAAAGAGCTAGCACAAACCGTGTTTGATGTAGAGTTCTAAATACATGTATCCCTATAGGAGAAAACAGAGTGAAACCTAAAAATGAAAACGGTTACTGCAAAGGAACGGTTTAACCTAGAAGAACGAAATTTGGTGAGCCAAGTGGTTTTGGTGTACTGATCATTACCTGAAAGAATCATCAAGATTGGGTGAAAAAATATTTGGTGAGATTTCAGGCAACTCGTAGTTTTTTGGAAGCTTGGCAACCCCTTTCCATGAAAGTGATTTTAGCCAGTCTCTGCTTAGGGCTACATCAACAGCAACAAAGCATAGAGACAGAACTTGAAACTGCTTTATTGTGTCAAGATTCAAAGAGCTAGCACAAACCGTGTTTGATTTAGAGTTCCAAATACATGTATCCCTATAGGAGAAAACAGAGTGAAACCTAAAAATGAAAACGGTTACTGCAAACGAACGGTTTAACCTAGAAGTACGAAATTTGGTGAGCCAAGTGGTTTTGGTGTACTGATCATTACCTGAAAGAATCATCAAGATTGGGTGAAAAAATGTTTGCTGAGATTTCAGGCAACTCATAGTTTTTTGGAAGCTTGGCAACCCCTTTCCATGAAAGTGATTTTCGCCAGTGTCTGCTTAAGGCTACATCAACAGCAAACAAAGCATAGAGATAGAACTTGAAACTGCTTTATTGTGAAACCGTGTTTGTTTAAGAGTTCCAAATACATGTATCCCTATAGGAGAAAACAGAGTGAAACCTAAAAATGAAAACGGTTACTGCAAAGGAACGGTTTAACCTAGAAGAACGAAATTTGGTGAGCCAAGTGGTTTTGGTGTACTGATCATTACCTGAAAGAATCATCAAGATTGGGTGAAAACATGTTTGCTGAGATTTCAGGCAACTCGTAGTTTTGTGGAAGCTTGGCAACCCCTTTTCATGAAAGTGATTTTCGCCAGTCTCTGCTTAGGGCTACATCAACAGAAAACAAAGCATAGAGATAGAACTTGACACTGCTTTATTGTGTCAAGTTTCAAAGAGCTAGCACAAACCGTGTTTGATTTAGAGTTCCAAATACATGTATCCCTATAGGAGAAAACAGAGTTAAACCTAAAAATGAAAACGGTTACTGCAAACGAACAGTTTAACCTAGGAGAACGAAATCCGGTGAGCCAAGTGGTTTTGGTGCACTGATCATTACCTGAAAGAATCATCACGATTGGGTGAAAAAATGTTTGCTGAGATTTCAGGCAACTCGTAGTTTTTTGGAAGCTTGGCAACCCCTTTCCATGAAAGTGATTTTCGCCAGTCTCTGCTTAGGGCTACATCAACAGCAAACAAAGCATAGAGATAGAACTTGAAACTGCTATATTGTGTCAAGTTTCAAAGAGCTAGCACAAACCGTGTTTGATTTAGAGTTCCAAATACATGTTTCCCTATAGGAGAAAACAGAGTGAAACCTAAAAATGATAACGGTTACTGCAAATGAACGGTTTAAACTAGAAGACCGAAATTTGGTGAGCCAAGTGGTTTTGGTGTACTGATCATTACCTGAAAGAATCATCAAGATTGGGTTAGAAAATGTTTGCTGAGATTTCAGGAAACTCGTAGTTTTTTGGAAGCTTGGCAACCCCTTTCCATGAAAGTGATTTTCGCCAGTCTCTGCTTAGGGCTACATCAACAGCAAACAAACCATAGAGATAGAACTGGAAACTGCTTTATTGTGTCACGTTTCAAAGAGCTAGCACAAACGGTGTTTGATTTAGAGTTCCAAATACATGTATCCCTATAATAGAAAACAGAGTGAAACCTAAAAATGAAAACGGTTACTGCAAACGAACGGTTTAACCTAGAGGAACGAAATTTGGTGAGCCAAGTGGTTTTGGTGTACTGATCATTTCCTGAAAGAATCATCAAGATTGGGTGAAAAAATGTTTGCTAAGATTTCAGGCAACTCGTAGTTTTTTGGAAGCTTGGCAACAACTTTCCATGAAAGTGATTTTCGGCAGTCTCTGCTTAGGGCTACATCAACAGCAAACAAAGCATAGAGATAGAACTTGAAACTGCTTTATTGTGTCAAGTTTCAAAGAGCTAGAACAAACCGGGTTTGATTTAGAGTTCCAAATACATGTATCCCTATAGGAGAAAACAGAGTGAAACCTAAAAATGAAAACGGTTACTGCAAACGAACGGTTTAACCTAGGAGAACAAAATTTGGTGAGCCAAGTGGTTTTGGTGTACTGATCATTACCTGAAAGAATCATCAAGATTGGGTGAAAAAATATTTGCTGAGATTTCAGGCAACTCGTAGTTTTTTGGAAGCTTGGCAACCCCTTTCCATGAAAGTGATTTTAGCCAGTCTCTGCTTAGGGCTACATCAACAGCAAACAAAGCATAGAGACAGAACTTGAAACTGCTTTATTGTGTCAAGTTTCAAAGAGCTAGCACAAACCGTGTTTGATTTAGAGTTCCAAATACATGTATCCCTATAGGAGAAAACAGAGTGAAACCTAAAAATGAAAACGGTTACTGCAAACGAACGGTTTAACCTAGAAGAACGAAATTTGGTGAGCCAAGTGGTTTTGGTGTACTGATCATTACCTGAAAGAATCATCAAGATTGGGTGAAAAAATGTTTGCTGAGATTTCAGGCAACTCGTAGTTTTTTGGAAGCTTGGCAACCCCTTTCCATGAAAGTGATTTACGCCAGTCTCTGCTTAGGGCTACATCAACAGCAAACAAAGGATAGAGATAGCACTTGAAACTGCTTTATTGTGTCAAGTTTCAAAGAGCTAGCACAAACCGTGTTTGATTTAGAGTTTTAAATACATATATCCGTATAGGAGAAAACAGAGTGAAACCTAAAAATTAAAACGGTTACTGCAAACGAACGGTTTAACCTAGAAGAACGAAATTTGGTGAGCCAAGTGGTTTTGGTGTACTGATCATTACCTGAAAGAATCATCAAGATTGGGTGAAAAAATGTTTGCTGAGATTTCAGGCAACTCGTAGTTTTTTGGAAGCTTGGCAACCCCTTTCCATGAAAGTGATTTTCGCCAGTCTCTGCTTAAGGCTACATCAACAGCAAACAAAGCATAGAGATAGAACTTGAAACTGCTTTATTGTGTCAAGTTTCAAAGAGCTAGCACAAACCGTGTTTGATTTAGAGTTCCAAAAACATGTATCCCTATAGGAGAAAACAGAGTGGAACCTAAAAATGAAAACGGTTACTGCAAAGGAACGATTTAACCTAGAAGAACGAAATTTGGTGAGCCAAGTGGTTTTGGTGTACTGATCATTACCTGAAAGAATCATCAAGATTGGTGAAAACATGTTTGCTGAGATTTCAGGCAACTCGTAGTTTTTTGGAAGCTTGGCAACCCCTTTTCATGAAAGTGATTTTCGCCAGTCTCTGCTTAGGGCTACCTCAACAGAAAACAAAGCATAGAGATAGAACTTGACACTGCTTTATTGTGTCAAGTTTCAAAGAGCTAGCACAAACCGTGTTTGATTTAGAGTTCCAAATACATGTATCCCTATAGGAAAAAACAGAGTTAAACCTAAAAATGAAAACAGTTACTGCAAACGAACGGTTTAACCTAGGAGAACGAAATCTGGTGAGCCAAGTGGTTTTGGTGCACTGATCATTACCTGAAAGAATCATCAAGATTGGGTGAAAAAATGTTTGCTGAGATTTCAGGAAACTCGTAGTATTTTGGAAGCTTGGCAACCCCTTTCCATGAAAGTGATTTTCGCCAGTCTCTGCTTAGGGCTACATCAACAGCAAACAAACCATAGAGATAGAACTGGAAACTGCTTTATTGTGTCAAGTTTCAAAGAGCTAGCACAAACCGTGTTTGATTTAGAGTTCCAAATACATGTATCCCTATAGGAGAAAACAGAGTGAAACCTAAAAATGAAAACGGTTACTGCAAATGAACGGTTTAAACTAGAAGACCGAAATTTGGTGAGACAAGTGGTTTTGGTGTACTGATAATTACCTAAAAGAATCATCAAGATTGGGTTAGAAAATGTTTGCTGAGATTACAGGCAACTCGTAGTTTTTTGGAAGCTTGGCAACCCCTTTCCATGAAAGTGATTTTCGCCAGTCTCTGCTTAGGGCTACATCAACAGCAAAGAATCCATAGAGATAGAACTGGAAACTGCTTTATTGTGTCACGTTTCAAAGAGCTAGCACAAACCGTGTTTGATTTAGAGTTCCAAATACATGTATCCCTATAGGAGAAAACAGAGTGAAACCTAAAAATGAAAACGGTTACTGCAAACGAACGGTTTAACCTAGAAGACCGAAATTTGGTGAGCCAAGTGGTTTTGGTGTACTGATCATTACCTGAAAGAATCATCAAGATTGGGTGAAAAAACGTTTCCTGAGATTTCAGGCAACTCGTAGTTTTTTGGAAGCTTGGCAACCCCTTTCCATGAAAGTGATTTACGCCAGTCTCTGCTTAGGGCTACATCAACAGCAAACAAAGGATAGAGATAGCACTTGAAACTGCTTTATTGTGTCAACTTTCAAAGAGCTAGCACAAACCGTGTTTGATTTAGAGTTTTAAATACATATAGCCCTATAGGAGAAAACAGAGTGAAACCTAAAAATGAAAACGGTTACTGCAAACGAACGGTTTAACCTAGAAGACGAAATTTGGTGAGCCAAGTGGTTTTGGTGTTCTGATCATTACCTGAAAGAATCATAAAGATTGGGTGAAAAAATGTTTGCTGAGATTTCAGGCAACTCGTAGTTTTTTGGAAGCTTGGCAACCCCTTTCCATGAAAGTGATTTTCGCCAGTCTCTGCTTAGGGCTACATCAACAGCAAACAAAGCATAGAGATAGAACTTGAATCTGCTTTATTGTGAAACCGTGTTTGTTTTAGAGTTCCAAATACATGTATCCCTATAGGAGAAAACAGAGTGAAACCTAAAAATGAAAACGGTTACTGCAAACAAACGGTCTAACCTAGAAGAACGAAATTTGAAGAGCTATGTGGTTTTTGTGTACAGATCATTACCTGAAAGGAGCATCAAGATTGGGTGACAAAATGTTTGCTGAGATTTCAGGCAACTCGTAGTTTTTTGGAAGATTGGCAACCCCTTTTAATGAAAGTGATTTTCACTAGTCTCTGCTTAGGGCTGCATCAACAGCAAACAAACCATAGAGAGAGAACTTGAAACTGCTTTATTGTTTCAACTTTCAAAGAACTAGCACAAACCATGTTTGATTTAGAGTTCCAAATACATGTATCCCAACAGGAGAAAACAGAGTGAAACCTAAAAATGAAAACGGTTACTGCAAACGAACGGTTTAACCTAGAAGAACGAAATTTTGTGAGCCAAGTGGTTTTGGTGTACTGATCATTACCTGAAAGAATCATCAAGATTGGGTGAAAAAATGTTTGCTGAGATTTCAGGTAACTCGAAGTTTTTTGGAAGCTTGGCAATCCCTTTCCATGAAAGGGATTTTCACCAGTCTCTGCTTAGGGCTACATCAACAGCAAACAAAGCATAGAGATAGAACTTGAAACTGCTTTATTGTGTCAAGTTTCAAAGATCTAGTACAAACTGTGTTTGATTTAGAGTTCCAAATACATGTATCCCTATAGGAGAAAACAGAGTGAAACCAAAAAATGAAAACGGTTACTGCAAACGAACGGTTTAACCTAGAAGAACGAAATTTGGTAAGCCAAGTGGTTTTGGTGTACTGATCATTACCTGAAAGAATCATCAAGATTGGTTGAAAAAATGTTTGCTGAGATTTCAGGCAACTCGTAGTTTTTTGGAAGCTTGGCAACCCATTTCCATGAAAGTGATTTTCGCCAGTCTCTGCTTAGGGCTACATCAACAGCAAACAAACCAAAGAGAGACAACTTGAAACTGCTTTATTGTGTCAAGTTTCAAAGAGCTAGCACAAACCGTGTTTGATTTAGAGTTCCAAATACATGTATCCCTATAGGAGAAAACAGAGTGAAACCTAAAAATGAAAACGGTTACTGCAAACGAACGGTTTAACCCAGAAGAACAAAATTTGGTGAGCCAAGTGGTATTGTTGTACTAATCATTATCTGAAAGAATCATCAAGATTGGGTAAAAAAATATTTGCTGAGATTTCTGGCAACTCGTAGTTTTTTGGAAGCTTGGCAACCCCTTTCCATGAAAGTGATTTTCGCCAGTCTCTGCTAAGGGCTACATCAACACCAAACAAAGCATAGAGATAGAACTGAAAACTGCTTTATTGTGTCAAGTTTCAAAGAGCTAGCACAAACCGTGTTTGATTTAGAGTTCCAAATACATGTATCCCTATAGGAGAAAACAGAGTGAAACCTAAAAGTGAAAATGGTTACTACAAACGAACGGTTTAACCTAGAAGAACGAAATTTGGTGAGCCAAGTGGTTTTTGTGTACTGATCATTTCCTGAAAGAATCATCAAGATTGGGTGAAAGAATGTTTGCTGAGATTTCAGGCAACTCGTAGTTTTTTGGAAGCTTGGCAACAACTTTCCATGAAAGTGATTTTCGGCAGTCTCTGCTTAGGGCTACATCAACAGCAAACAAAGCATAGAGATAGAACTTGAAACTGCTTTATTGTGTCAAGTTTCAAAGAGCTAGAACAAACCGGGTTTGATTTAGAGTTCCAAATACATGTATCCCTATAGGAGAAAACAGAGTGAAACCTAAAAATGAAAACAGTTACTGAAAACGAACGGTTTAACCTAGGAGAACGAAATTTGGTGAGCCAAGTGGTTTTGGTGTACTGATCATTACCTGAAAGAATCATCAAGATTGGGTGAAAATATATTTGCTGAGATTTCAGGCAACTCGTAGTTCTTTGGAAGCTTGGCAACCCCTTTCCATGAAAGTGATTTTAGCCAGTCTCTGCTTAGGGATACATCAACAGCAAACAAAGCATAGAGACAGAACTTGAAACTGCTTAATTGTGTCAAGTTTCAAAGAGCTAGCACAAACCGTGTTTGATTTAGAGTTCCAAATACATGTATCCCTATAGGAGAAAACAGAGTGAAACCTAAAAATGAAAACGGTTACTGCAATCGAACGGTTTAACCTAGAAGTACGAAATTTGGTGAGCCAAGTGGTTTTGGTGTAATGATCATTACCTGAAAGAATCATCAAGATTGGGTGAAAAAATGTTTCCTGAGATTTCAGGCAACTCATAGTTTTTTGGAAGCTTGGCAACCCCTTTCCATGAAAGTGATTTTCTCCATTCTCTGCTTAGGGCTACATCAACAGCAAAAAAAGCATAGTGATAGAACTGGAAACTGCTTTATTGTGTCAAGTTTCAAAGAGCTAGAACAAACCGTGTTTGATTTAGAGTTCCAAATACATGTATCCCTATAGGAAAAAACAGAGTGAAACCTAAAAATGAAAACGGTTACTGCAAACGAACGTTTTAACCTAGAAGAACGAAATTTGGTGAACCAAGTGATTTTGGTGTACTGATCATTACCTGAAAGAATCATCAAGATTGGGTGAAAAAATGTTTGCTGAGATTTCAGGTAACTCGAAGTTTTTTGGAAGCTTGGCAATCCCTTTCCATGAAAGGGATTTTCACCAGTCTCTGCTTAGGGCTACATCAACAGCAAACAAAGCATAGAGATAGAACTTGAAACTGCTTTATTGTGTCAGTTTCAAAGATCTAGTACAAACCGTGTTTGATTTAGAGTTCCAAATACATGTATCCCTATAGGAGAAAACAGAGTGAAACCAAAAAATGAAAACCGTTACTGCAAACGAACGGTTTAACCTAGAAGAACGAAATTTGGTAAGCCAAGTGGTTTTGGTGTACTGATCATTACCTGAAAGAATCATCAAGATTGGTTGAAAACATGTTTGCTGAGATTTCAGGCAACTCGTAGTTTTTTGGAAGCTTGGCAACCCATTTCCATGAAAGTGATTTTCGCCAGTCTCTGCTTAGGGCTACATCAACAGCATACAAACCATAGAGAGAGAACTTGAAACTGCTTTATTGTGTCAAGTTTCAAAGAGCTAGCACAAACCGTGTTTGATTTAGAGTTCCAAATACATGTATCCCTATAGGAGAAAACAGAGTGAAACCTAAAAATGAAAACGGTTACTGCAAACGAACGGTTTAACCTAGAAGAATGAAATTTGGTGAGCCAAGTGGTTTGGTGTACAGATCATTACCTGAAAGAATCATCAAGATTGGGTGAAAAAATGTTTGCTGAGATTTCAGGCAACTCGTAGTTTTTTGGAAGCTTGGCAACCCCTTTCCAGAAACTGATTTTCGCCAGTCTCTGCTTAGGGCTACATCAACAGCAAACAAAGCATAGAGATAGAACTTAAAACTGCGTTATTGTGTCATGTATCAAAGAGGTAGCAAAAACTGTGTTTGATTTAGAGTTCCAAATACATGTATCCCTATAGGAGAAAACAGAGTGAAACCTAAATATGAAAACGTTTACTGCAAAGGAACGGTTTAACCTAGAAGAACGAAATTTGGTGAGCCAAGTCGTTTTGGTGTACTGATCATTACCTGAAAGAATCATCAAGATTGGGTGAAAACATGTTTGCTGAGATTTCAGGCAACTCGTAGTTTTTTGGAAGCTTGGCAACCCCTTTTCATGAAAGTAATTTTCGCCAGTCTCTGCTTAAGGCTACATCAACAGAAAACAAAGCATAGAGATAGAACTTGAAATTGCTTTATTGTGTCAAGTTTCAAAGAGCTAGCACAAACCGTGTTTGATTTAGAGTTCCAAATACATGTATCCTTATGGGAGAAAACAGAGTGAAACCTAAAAATGAAAACGGTTACTGCAACGAACGGTTTAACCTAGGAGAACGAAATCTGGTGAGCCAAGTGGTTTTGGTGTACTGATCATTTCCTGAAAGAATCATCAAGATTGGGTGAAAAAATGTTTGCTGAGATTTCAGGCAACTCGTAGTTTTTTGGAAGCTTGGCAACCCCTTTCCATGAAAGTGATTTTCGCCAGTCTCTGCTTAGGGCTACATCAACTGCAAACAAAGCATAGAGATAGAACTTGAAACTGCTATATTTTGTCAAGTTTCAAAGAGCTAGCACAAACCGTGTTTGATTTAGAGTTCCAAATACATGTATCCCTATAGGAGAAAAGAGAGTGAAACCTAAAAATGAAAACGGTTACTGCAAACGAACGGTTTAACCTAGAAGAACAAAATTTGGTGAGCCAAGTGGTATTGTTGTACTAATCATTATCTGAAAGAATCATCAAGATTGGGTAAAGAAAATATTTGCTGAGATTTCTTGCAACTCGTGGTTTTTTGGAAGCTTGGCAACCCCTTTCCATGAAAGTGATTTTCGCCAGTCTCTGCTAAGGGCTACATCAACAGCAAACAAAGCATAGAGATAGAACTGAAAACTGCTTTATTGTGTCAAGTTTCAAAGAGCTAGCACAAACCGTGTTTGATTTAGAGTTCCAAATACATGTATCCCTATAGGAGAAAACAGAGTGAAACCTAAAAATGAAAACGGTTACTACAAACGAACGGTTTAACCTAGAAGAACGAAATTTGGTGAGCCAAGTGGTTTTGGTGTACTGATCATTTCCTGAAAGAATCATCAAGATTGGGTGAAAAAATGTTTGCTGAGATTTCAGGCAACTCGTAGTTTTTTGGAAGCTTGGCAACAACTTTCCATGAAAGTGATTTTCGGCAGTCTCTGCTTAGGGCTACATCAAAAGCAAACAAAGCATAGAGATAGAACTTGAAACTGCTTTATTGTGTCAAGTTTCAAAGAGCTAGAACAAACCGGGTTTGATTTAGAGTTCCAAATACATGTATCCCTATAGGAGAAAACAGAGTGAAACCTAAAAATGAAAACGGTTACTGCAAACGAACGGTTTAACCTAGGAGAACGAAATTTGGTGAGCCAAGTGGTTTTGGTGTAATGATAATTACCTGAAAGAATCATCATGATTGGGTGAAAAAATGTTTGCAGAGATTTCAGGCAACTCGTAGTTTTTTGGAAGCTTGGCAACCCCTTTCCATGAAAGTGATTTTCGCCAGTCTCTGCTTAGGGCTACATCAACAGCAAACAAAGCATAGAGATAGAACTTGAAACTGCTTTATTGTGTCAAGTTTCAAAGAGCTAGCACAAACCGTGTTAGATTTAGAGTTCCAAATACATGTATCCCTATAGGAGAAACAGAGTGAAACCTAAAAATGAAAACGGTTACTGCAAACAAACGGTTTAACCTAGAAGAACGAAATTTGGTGAGCCAAGTGGTTTTGGTGTACTAATCATTACCTGAAAGATCATCAAGATTGGGTGAAAAAATGTTTGCTGAGATTTCAGGCACCTTGTAGTTTTTTGGAAGCTTGGCAACCCCTTTTCACTAAGTGATTTTCGCCAGTCTCTGCTTAGGGGTACATCAACAGCAAACGAACCATAGAGAGAGAACTTGAAACTGCTTTATTGTGTCAAGTTTCAAAGAGCTAGCACAAACCGTGTTCGATTTAGAGTTCCAAATACATGTATCCCTATAGGAGAAAACAGAGTGAAACCTAAAAATGAAAACGGTTACTGCAAACGAACGGTTTAACCTAGAAGAACGAAATTTGGTGAGCCAAGTGATTTTGGTGTACTGATCATTACCTGAAAGAATCATCAGGACTGGGTGAAAAAATGTTTGCTGAGATTTCAGGCAACTCGTAGTTTTTTTGGAAGCTTGGCAATCCCTTTCCATTAAAGTGATTTTCGCCAGTCTCTGCTTAGGGCTACATCAACAGCAAACAAAGCATAGAGATAGAACTTGAAACTGCTTTATTGTATCAAGTTTCAAAGAGCTAGCACAAACCGTGTTTGATTTAGAGTTCCAAATACATGTATCCCTATCGGAGAAAACAGAGTGAAACCTAAAAATGAAAACGGTTACTGCAAACGAACGGTTTAACCTAGAAGAACGAAATTTGGTGAGCCAAGTGGTTTTGGTGTACGGATCATTACCTGAAAGAATCATCAAGATTGGGTGATAAATGTTTGCTGAGATTTCAGGCAACTCGTAGTATTTTGGAAGCTTGGCTACCCCTTTCCATGAAAGTGATTTTCGCCAGTCTCTGCTTAGGGCTACATCAACAGAAAACAAACCATAGACATAGAACTTGAAACTGCTTTATTGTGTCAAGTTTCAAAGAGCTAGCACAAACCGTGTTTGATTTAGAGTTCCAAATACAGGTATCCCTATAGGAGAAAACAGAGTGAAACCTAAAAATGAAAACTGTTACTGCAAACGAACGGTTTAACCTAGAAGAACGAAATTTGGTGAGCCAAGTGGTTTTGGTGTACTGATCATTACCTGAAAGAATCATCAAGATTGGGTGAGAAAATGTTTGCTGAGATTTCAGGCAACTCATAGTTTTTTGGAAGCTTGGCAACCCCTTTCTATGAAAGTGATTTTCGCCAGTCTCTGCTTAGGGCTACATCAACAGAAAACAAAGCATAGATATAGAACTCGAAACTGCTTTATTGTGTCAAGTTTCAAAGAGCTAGCACAAACCTTGTTTGATTTCGAGTTCCAAATACATTTATCCCTATAGGAGAAAACAGAGTGAAACCGAAAAATGAAAACGGTTACTGCAAACGAACGATTTAACCTAGAAGAACGAAATTTGGTGAGCCAAGTGGTTTTGGTGTACTGATCATTACCTGAAAGAATCATCAAGATTGGGTGAAAAATGTTTGCTGAGATTTCAGGCAACTCGTAGTTTTTTGGAAGCTTGGCAACCCCTTTTCAGAAAGTGATTTTCGCCAGTCTCTGCTTAGGGCTACATCAACAGCAAACAAAGCATAGAGATAGAACTTGAAACTGCTTTATTGTGTCAAGTATCAAAGAGCTAGCACAAACCGTGTTTGATTTATAGTTCCAAATATATGTATCCCTATAGGAGAAAACAGAGTGAAACTTAAAATGAAAACGGTTACTGCAAATGAACGGTTTAACCTAGAAGAACGAAATTTGATGAGCCAAGTGGTTTTGGTGTACTGATCATTACCTGAAAGAATCATCAAGATTGGGTGAAAAAATGTTTGCTGAGATTTCAGGCAACTCGTAGTTTTTTGGAAGCTTGGCAACCCCTTTCCATGAAAGTGATTTCCGCCAGTCTTTGCTTAGGGCTACATCAACAGCAAACAAAGCATAGAGATAGAACTTGAAACTGCTTTATTGTGTCAAGTTTCAAAGAGCTACCACAAACCGTGTTTGATTTAGAGTTCCAAATACATGTATCCCTATAGGAGAAAACAGAGTTAAACCTAAAAATGAAAACGGTTACTGCAAACGAACGGTTTAACCTAGAAGAACGAAATTTGGTGAGCCAAGTGGTTTTGGTTTACTGATCATTACCTGAAAGAATCATCAAGATTGGGTGAGAAAATGTTTGCTTAGATTTTAGGCAACTCATAGTTTTTGGAAGCTTGGCAACCCCTTTCTATGAAAGTGATTTTCGCCAGTCTCTGCTTAGGGCTACATCAACAGAAAACAAAGCATAGAGATAGAACTTCAAACTGCTTTATTGTGTCAAGTTTCAAAGAGCTAGCACAAACCGTGTTTGATTTAGAGTTCCAAATACATGTATCCCTATAGGAGAAAACAGAGTGAAACCCAAAAATGAAAACGGTTACTGCAAATGAACGGTTTAACCTAGAAGAACGAAAATTGGTGAGCCAAGTGGTTTTTGTGTACTGATCATTACCTGAAAGAATCATCAAGATTGGATGAAAAAATGTTTGCTAAGATTTCAGGAAACTCGTAGTTTTTTGGAAGCTTGGCAACCCCTTTCCATGAAAGTGATTTTCGCCAGTCTCTGCTTAGGGCTAAATCAACAGCAAAGAAAGCATAAAGATAGAACTTGAAACTGCTTTATTGTGTCAAGTTTCAAAGAGCTAGCACAAACCGTGTTTGATTTAGAATTCCAAATACATGTATCACAATAGGAGAAAACAGAGTGAAACCTAAAAATGAAAACGGTTACTACAAATGAACGGTTTAACCTAGAAGAACGAAAAATGGTGAGCCAAGTGGTTTTGGTGTACTGATCATTACCTGAAAGAATCATCAAGATTGGATGAAAAAATGTTTGGTGAGATTTCAGGCAACTCGTAGTCTTTTGGAAGCTTGGCAACCCCTTTCCATGAAAGTGATTTTCGCCAGTCTCTGCTTAGGGCTAAATCAACAGCAAAGAAAGCATTAAGATAGAACTGGAAACTGCTTTATTGTGTCAAGTTTCAAAGAGCTAGCACAAACCGTGTTTGATTTAGAGTTCCAAATACATGTATCCCTATAGGAGAAAACAGAGTGAAACCTAAAAATGAAAACGGTTACTGCAAACGAACGGTTTAACCTAGAAGAACGAAATTTGGTGAACCAAGTGGTTTTGGTGTACTGATCATTACCTGAAAGAATCATCAAGATTGGGTGAGAAAATGTTTGCTGAGATATCAGGCAACTCGTAGTTTTTTGGAAGCTTGGCAACCCCTTTACATGAAAGTGATTTTCGCCAGTCTCTGCTAAGGGCTACATCAACAGCAAACAAAGCATAGAGACAGAACTGGAAACTGCTTTATTGGGTCAAGTTTCAAAGAGCTAGCACAAACCGTGTTTGATTTAGAGTTCCAAATACATGTATCCCTATAGGAGAAAACAGAGTGAAACCTAAAAATGAAAACGGTTACTGAAAACGAACGGTTTAACCTAGAAGAATGAAATTTGGTGAGCCAAGTGGTTTGGTGTACAGATCATTACCTGAAAGAATCATCAAGATTGGGTAAAAAAATGTTTGCTGAGATTTCAGGCAACTCGTAGTTTTTTGGAAGCTTGGCAACCCCTTTCCAGAAAGTGATTTTCGCCAGTCTCTGCTAAGGGCTACATCAACAGCAAACAAAGCATAGAGATAGAACTGAAAACTGCTTTATTGTGTCAAGTTTCAAAGAGATAGCACAAACCGTGTTTGATTTAGAGTTCCAAATACATGTATCCCTATAGGAGAAAACAGAGTGAAACCTAAATATGAAAACGGTTACTGCAAAGGAACGGTTTAACCTAGAAGAACGAAATTTGGTGAGCCAAGTGGTTTTGGTGTACTGATCATTTCCTTAAAGAATCATCAAGATTGGGTGAAAAAATGTTTGCTGATATTTCAGGCAACTCGTAGTTTTTTGGAAGCTTGGCAACCCCTTTCCAGAAAGTGATTTTCGCCAGTCTCTGCTTAGGGCTACATCAACAGCAAACAAAGCATAGAGATAGAACTTGAAACTGCTTTATTTTGTCAAGTATGAAAGAGGTAGCACAAACCGTGTTTGATTTAGAGTTCCAAATACATGTATCCCTATAGGAGAAAACAGAGTGAAACCTAAATATGAAAACGGTTACTGCAAAGGAACGGTTTAACCTAGAAGAACGAAATTTGGTGAGCCAAGTGGTTTTGGTGTACTGATCATTACCTGAAAGAATCATCAAGATTGGGTGAAAACATGTTTGCTGAGATTTCAGGCAACTCGTAGTTTTTTGGAAGCTTGGCAACCCCTTTTCATGAAAGTAATTTTCGCCAGTCTCTGCTTACGGCTACATCATCAGAAAACAAAGCATAGAGATAGAACTTGAAACTGCTTTATTGTGTCAAGTTTCAAAGAGCTAGCACAAACCGTGTTTGATTTAGAGTTCCAAATACATGTATCCCTATAGGAGAAAACAGAGTTAAACCTAAAAATGAAAACGGTTACTGCAAACGAACGGTTTAACCTAGGAGAACGAAATCTGGTGAGCCAAGTGGTTTTGGTGTACTGATCATTTCCTGAAAGAATCATCAAGATTGGGTGAAAAAATGTTTGCTGAGATTTCAGGCAACTCGTAGTTTTTGGAAGCTTGGCAACAACTTTCCATTAAAGTGATTTTCGGCAGTCTCTGCTTAGTGCTACATCAACAGCAAACAAAGCATAGAGATAGAACTTGAAACTGCTTAATTGTGTCAAGTTTCAAAGAGCTAGCACAAACCGTGTTAGATTTAGAGTTCCAAATACATGTATCCCTATAGGAAAAAACAGAGTGAAACCTAAAAATGAAAACGGTTACTGCAAACGAACGTTTTAACCTAGAAGAACGAAATTTGGTGAACCTAGTGGTTTTGGTGTACTGATCATTACCTGAAAGAATCATCAAGATTGGGTGAGAAAATGTTTGCTGAGATTTCAGGCAACTCGTAGTTTTTTGGAAGCTTGGCAACCCCTTTCCATGAAAGTGATTTTCGCCAGTCTCTGCTAAGGGCTACATCAACAGCAAACAAAGCATAGAGACAGAACTCGAAACTGCTTTATTGTGTCAAGTTTCAAAGAGCTAGCACAAACCGTGTTTGATTTAGAGTTCCAAATACATGTATCCCTAAAGGAGAAAACAGAGTGAAACCTAAAAATGAAAACGGTTACTGAAAACGAACGGTTTAACCTAGAAGAATGAAATTTGGTGAGCCAAGCGGTTTGGTGTACAGATCATTACCTGAAAGAATCATCAAGATTGGGTGAAAAAATGTTTGCTGAGATTTCAGGCAACTCGTAGTTTTTTGGAAGCTTTGCAACCCCTTTCCAGAAAGTGATTTTCGCCAGTCTCTGCTAAGGGCTACATCAACAGCAAACAAAGCATAGAGATAGAACTGAAAACTGCTTTATTGTGTCAAGTTTCAAAGAGATAGCACAAACCGTGTTTGATTTAGAGTTCCAAATACATGTATCCCTATAGGAGAAAACAGAGTGAAACCTAAAAATGAAAACGGTTACTACAAACGAACGGTTTAACCTAGAAGAACGAAATTTAGTGAGCCAAGTGGTTTTGGTGTACTGATCATTTCCTGAAAGAATCATCAAGATTGGGTGAAAAAATGTTTGCTGAGATTTCAGGCAACTCGTAGTTTTTTGGAAGCTTGGCAACAACTTTCCATGAAAGTGATTTTCGGCAGTCTCTGCTTAGGGCTACATCAACAGCAAACAAAGCATAGAGATAGAACTTGAAACTGCTTTATTGTGTCAAGTTTCAAAGAGCTAGAACAAACCGGGTTTGATTTAGAGTTTCAAATACATGTATCCCTATAGAAGAAAACAGAGTGAAACCTAACAATGAAAACGGTTACTGCAAACGAACGGTTTAACCTAGAAGAACGAAATTTGGTGAGCCAAGAGGTTTTGGTGTACTGATCATTACCTGAAAGAATCATCAAGATTGGGTGAAAAAATGTTTGCTGAGATTTCAGGCAACTCGTAGTTTTTTGGAAGCTTGGCAACCCATTTCCATGAATGTGATTTTCGCCAGTCTCTGCTTAGGGCTACATCAACAGCAAACAAACCATAGAGAGAGAACTTGAAACTGATTTATTGTGTCAGGTTTCAAAGAGCTAGCACAAACCGTGTTAGATTTAGAGTTCCAAATACATGTATCCCTATAGGAGAAAACAGAGTGAAACCTAAAAATGAAAACGGTTACTGCAAACGAACGATTTAACCTAGAAGAACGAAATTTGGAGAGCCAAGTGGTTTTGGTGTACTGATCATTACCTGAAAGAATCATCAAGATTGGGTGAAAAAATGTTTGCTGAGATTTCAGGCAACTCGTAGTTTTTTGGAAGCTTGGCAACCGCTTTCCATGAAAGTGATTTTCGCCAGTCTCTGCTTAGGGCTACATCAACAGCAAACAAAGCATAGAGATAGAACTTGAAACTGCTTTATTGTGTCAAGTTTCAAAGAGCTAGCACAAACCGTGTTAGATTTTGAGTTCCAAATACATGTATCCCCATAGGAGAAACAGAGTGAAACCTAAAAATGAAAACGGTTACTGCAAACAAACGGTTTAACCTAGAAGAACGAAATTTGGTGAGCCATGTGGTTTTGGTGTACTAATCATTACCTGAAAGATCATCAAGATTGGGTGAAAAAATGTTTGCTGAGATTTCAGGCAACTTGTAGTTTTTTGGAAGCTTGGCAACCCCTTTTCACTAAGTGATTTTCGCCAGTCTCTGCTTAGGGCTACATCAACAGCAAACGAACCATAGAGAGAGAACTTGAAACTGCTTTATTGTGTCAAGTTTCAAAGAGCTAGCACAAACCGTGTTCGATTTAGAGTTCCAAATACATGTATCCCTATAGGAGAAAACAGAGTGAAACCTAAAAATGAAAACGGTTACTGCAAACGAACGGTTTAACCTAGAAGAACGAAATTTGGTGAGCCAAGTGATTTTGGTGTACTGATCATTACCTGAAAGAATCATCAGGACTGGGTGAAAAAATGTTTGCTGAGATTTCAGGCAACTCGTAGTTTTTTTGGAAGCTTGGCAACCCCTTTCCATTAAAGTGATTTTCGCCAGTCTCTGCTTAGGGCTACATCAACAGCAAACAAAGCATAGAGATAGAACTTGAAACTGCTTTATTGTGTCAAGTTTCAAAGAGCTAGCACAAACCGTGTTTGATTTAGAGTTCCAAATACAGGTATCCCTATAGGAGAAAACAGAGTGAAACCTAAAAATGAAAACGGTTACTGCAAACGAACGGTTTAACCTAGAAGAACGAAATTTGGTGAGCCAAGTGGTTTTGGTGTACTGATCATTACCTGAAAGAATCATCAAGATTGGGTGAGAAAATGTTTGCTGAGATTTCAGGCAACTCATAGTTTTTTGGAAGCTTGGCAACACCTTTCTATGAAAGTGATTTTCGCAAGTCTCTGCTTAGGGCTACATCAATAGAAAACAAAGCATAGAGATAGAACTTGAAACTGCTTTATTGTGTCAAGTTTCAAACAGCTAGCACAAACCTTGTTTTATTTAGAGTTCCAAATACATTGATCCCTATAGGAGAAAACAGAGTGAAACCGAAAAATTAAAACGGTTACTGCAAACGAACGGTTTAACCTAGAAGAACGAAATTTGGTGAGCCAAGTGTTTTTGGTGTACTGATCATTACCTGAAAAAATCATCAAGATTGGGTGAAAAATGTTTGCTGAGATTTCAGGCAACTCGTAGTTTTTTGGAAGCTTGGCAACCCCTTTTCAGAAAGTGATTTTCGCCAGTCTCTGTTTAGGGCGACATCAACAGCAAACAAACCATAGAGATAGAACTTGAAACTGCTTTATTGTATCAAGTATCAAAGAGCTAGCACAAACCGTGTTTGATTTAGAGTTACAAATACATGTATCCCTATAGGATAAAACAGAGTGAAACCTAAAAATGAAAACGGTTACTGCAAACGAACGGTTTAACCTAGAAGAACGAAAATTGGTGAGCCAAGTGGTTTTGGTGTACGGATCATTACCTGAAAGAATCATCAAGATTGGGTGAATAAATGTTTGCTGAGATTTCAGGCAACTCGTAGTTTTTTGGAAGCTTGGCTACCCCTTTCCATGAAAGTGATTTTCGCCAATTTCTGCTTAGGGCTACATCAACAGCAAACAAAGCATAGAGATAGAACTTGAAACTGCTTTATTGTGTCAAGTTTCAAAGAGCTAGCACAAACCTTTTTTGATTTAGAGTTCCAAATACATTTATCCCTATAGGAGAAAACAGAGTGAAACCGAAAAATGAAAACGGTTACTGCAAACGAACGATTTAACCTAGAAGAACGAAATTTGGTGAGCCAAGTGGTTTTGGTGTACTGATCATTACCTGAAAGAATCATCAAGATTGGGTGAAAAAATGTTTGCTGAGATTTCAGGCAACTCGTAGTTTTTTGGAAGCTTGGCAACCACTTTCCATGGAAGTGATTTTCGCCAGTCTTTGCTAAGGGCTACATCAACAGCAAACAAAGCATAGAGATAGAACTTGAAACTGCTTTATTGTGTCAAGTTTCAAAGAGCTACCACAAACCGTGTTTGATTTAGAGTTCAAAATACATGTATCCCTATAGGAGAAAACAGAGTTAAACCTAAAAATGAAAACGGTTACTGCAAACAAACGGTTTAACCTAGAAGAACGAAATTTGGTGAGCCAAGTGGTTTTGGTTTACTGATCATTACCTGAAAGAATCATCAAGATTGGGTGAGAAAATGTTTGCTGAGATTTTAGGCAACTCATAGTTTTTGGAAGCTTGGCAACCCCTTTCTATGAAAGTGATTTTCGCCAGTCTCTGCTTAGGGCTACATCAACAGAAAACAAAGCATAGAGATAGAACTTGAAACTGCTTTATTGTGTCAAGTTTCAAAGAGCTAGCACAAACCGTGTTTGATTTAGAGTTCCAAATACATGTATCCCTATAGGAGAAAACAGAGTGAAACCCAAAAATGAAAACGGTTACTGCAAATGAACGGTTTAACCTAGAAGAACGAAAAATGGTGAGCCAAGTGGTTTTGGTGTACTGATCATTACCTGAAAGAATCATCAAGATTGGATGAAAAAATGTTTGGTGAGATTTCAGGAAACTCGTAGTTTTTTGGAAGCTTGGCAACCCCTTTCCATGAAAGTGATTTTCGCCAGTCTCTGCTTAGGGCTAAATCAACAGCAAAGAAAGCATTAAGATAGAACTGGAAACTGCTTTATTGTGTCAAGTTTCAAAGAGCTAGCACAAACCGTGATTGATTTAGAGTTCCAAAAACATGTATCACAATAGGAGAAAACAGAGTGAAACCTAAAAATGAAAACGGTTACTGCAAATGAACGGTTTAACCTAGAAGAACGAAATTTGGTGAGCCAAGTAGTTTTTGTGTACTGATATTTACCTGAAAGAATCATCAAGATTGGGTGAGAAAATGTTTGCTGAGATTTCAGGCAACTCGTAGTTTTTTGGAAGCTTGGCAACCCCTTTCCATGAAAGTGATTTTCGCCAGTCTCTGCTTAGGGCTACATCAACAGCGAACAAACCATAGAGATAGAACTTGAAACTGCTTTATTGGGTCAAGTTTCAAAGAGCTAGCACAAACCGTGTTTGATTTAGAGTTCCAAATACAGGTATCCCTATAGGAGAAATCAGAGTGAAACCTAAAAATGAAAACGGTTACTACAAACGAACGGTTTAACCTAGAAGAACGAAATTTGGTGAGCCAAGTGGTTTTGGTGTACTGATCATTACCTGAAAGAATCATCAAGATTGGGTGAAAAATGTTTGCTGAGATTTCAGGCAACTCGTAGTTTTTTGGAAGCTTGGCAACCCCTTTCCATGAAAGTGATTTTCGCCAGTCTGTGCTTAGGGCTACATCAACAGCAAACAAAGCATAGAGATAGAACTTGAAACTGCTTTATTGTGTCAAGTATCAAAGAGCTAGCACAAACCTTGTTTGATTTAGAGTTACAAATACATGTATCCCTATAAAAGAAAACAGAGTGAAACCTAAAAATGAAAACGGTTACTGCAAATGAACGGTTTAACCTAGAAGAACGAAATTTGGTGAGGCAAGTGGTTTTGGTGTACTGATCATTACCTGAAAGAATCATCAAGATTGGGTTAAAAAATGTTTGCTTAGATTTCAGGAAACTCGTAGTTTTTTGGAAGCTTGGCAACCCCTTTCCATGAAAGTGATTTTCGCCAGTCTCTGCTTAGGGCTACATCAACAGCAAACAAAGCATAGAGATAGAACTTGAAACTGCTTTATTGGGTCAAGTTTCAAAGAGCTAGCACAAACCGTGTTTGATTTAGAGTTCCAAATACAGGTATCCCTATAGGAGAAAACAGAGTGAAACCTAAAAATGAAAACGGTTACTGCAAACGAACGGCTTAATCTAGAAGAACGAAATTTGGTGAGCCGAGTGGTTTTGGTGTACTGATCATTACCTGAAAGAATCATCACGATTGGTTGAAAAAATGTTTGCTGAGATTTCAGGCAACTCGTAGTTTTTGGAAGATTGGCAACCCCTTTCCATGAAAGTGATTTCGCCAGTCTCTGCTTAGAGCTACATCAACAGCAAACAAACCATAGAGACAGAACTGGAAACTGCTTTATTGTGTCAAGTTTCAAAGAGCTAGCACAAACCGTGTTTGATTTAGAGTTCCAAATACATTTATCCCTATAGGAGAAAACAGAGTGAAACCTAAAAATGAACACGGTTACTACAAACGAACGGTTTAACCTAGAAGAACGAAATTTGGTGAGCCAAGTGGTTTTTGTGTACTGATCATTACCTGAAGGAATCATCAAGATTGGGTGATAAAATGTTTGCTGAGATTTCAGGCAACTCGTAGTTTTTTGGAAGCTTGGCAACCCCTTTCCATGAAAGTGATTTTCGCCAGTTTCTGCTTAGGGCTACATCAACAGCAAACAAAGCATAGAGATAGAACTTGAAACTGCTTTATTGTGTCAAGTTTCAAAGAGCTTGCATAAACCGTGTTTGATTTAGAGTTCCAAATACATGTATCCCTATAAGAGAAAACAGAGTGAAACCTAAAAATGAATACGGTTACTGCAAACGAACGGTTCAACCTAGAAGAACGAAATTTGGTGAGCCAAGTGGTTTTGGTGTACTGATCATTACCTGAAAGAATCATCAAGATTGGGTGAAAAAATGTTTGCTGAGATTTCAGGCAACTCGTAGTTTTTTGGAAGCTTGGCAACCCCTTTCCATAAAAGTGTTTTTCGCCAGTCTCTGCTGAGGGCTACATCAACAGCAAACAAAGCATAGAGATAGAACTTGAAACTGCTTTATTGTGTCAAGTTTAAGAGCTAGCACAAACCGTGTTTGATTTAGAGTTCCAAATACATGAATTCCTATAGGAGAAAACAGAGAGAAACCTAAAAATGAAAACGGTTACTGCAAACGAACGGTTTTACCTAGAAGAACGAAATTTGGTGAGCCAAGTGGTTTTGGTGTACTGATCATTACCTGAAAGAATCATCAAGATTGGGTGAAAAAATGTTTGCTGAGATTTCAGGCAACTCGTAGTTTTTTGGAAGCTTGGCAACCCCTTTCCATGAAAGTGATTTTCACCAGTCTCTGCTTAGGGCTACATCAACAGCAAACAAAGCTTAGAGATAGAACTTGAAACTGCTTTATTGTGTCAAGTTTCAAAGAGCTAGCACAAACCGTGTTTGATTTAGAGTTCCAAATACAGGTATCCCTATAGGAGAAAAACAGAGTGAAACCTAAAAATGAAAACGGTTACTGCAAACGAACGGCTTAACCTAGAAGAACGAAATTTGGTGAGCCGAGTGGTTTTGGTGTACTGATCATTACCTGAAAGAATCATCACGACTGGTTGAAAAAATGTTTGCTGAGATTTCAGGCAACTCGTAGTTTTTGGAAGATTGGCAACCCCTTTCCATGAAAGTGATTTCGCCAGTCTCTGCTAAGAGCTACATCAACAGCAAACAAACCATAGAGACAGAACTGGAAACTGCTTTATTGTGTCAAGTTTCAAAGAGCTAGAACAAACCGTGTTTGATTTAGAGTTCCAAATACATGTATCCCTATAGGAGAAAACAGAGTGAAACCTAAAAATGAACACGGTTACTACAAACGAACGGTTTAACCTAGAAGAACGAATTTGTTGAGCCAAGTGGTTTTTGTGTACTGATCATTACCTGAAGGAATCATCAAGATTGGGTGACAAAATGTTTGCTGAGATTTCAGGCAACTCGTAGTTTTTGGAAGCTTGGCAACCCCTTTCCATGAAAGTGATTTTCGCCAGTTTCTGCTTAGGGCTACATCAACAGCAAACAAAGCATAGAGATACAACTTGAAACTGCTTTATTTTGTCAAGTATGAAAGAGGTAGCACAAACCGTGTTTGATTTAGAGTTCCAAATACATGTATCCCTATAGGAGAAAACAGAGTGAAACCTAAATATGAAAACGGTTACTGCAAAGGAACGGTTTAACCTAGAAGAACGAAATTTGGTGAGCCAAGTGGTTTTGGTGTACTGATCATTACCTGAAAGAATCATCAAGATTGGGTGAAAACATGTTTGCTGAGATTTCAGGCAACTCGTAGTTTTTTGGAAGCTTGGCAACCCCTTTCCATTAAAGTGTTTTCGCCAGTCTCTGCTGAGGGCTACATCAACAGCAAACAAAGCATAGAGATAGAACTTGAAACTGCTTTATTGTGTCAAGTTTAAGAGCTAGCACAAACCGTGTTTGATTTAGAGTTCCAAATACATGAATTCCTATAGGAGAAAACAGAGAGAAACCTAAAAATGAAACGGTTACTGCAAACGAACGGTTTTACCTAGAAGAACGAAATTTGGTGAGCCAAGTGGTTTTGGTGTACTGATCATTACCTGAAAGAATCATCAAGATTGGGTGAGAAAAATGTTTGCTGAGATTTCAGGCAACTCGTAGTTTTTTGGAAGCTTGGCAAACCCCTTTCCATGAAAGTGATTTTCACCAATCTCTGCTTAGGGCTACATCAACAGCAAACAAAGCTTAGAGATAGAACTTGAAACTGCTTTATTGTGTCAAGTTTCAAAGAGCTAGCACAAACCGTGTTTGATTTAGAGTTCCAAATACATGTATCCCTATAGGAGAAAACAGAGTGAAACCTAAAAATAAAAACGGTTACTGCAAATGAACGGTTAAACCTAGAAGAACGAAATTTGGTGAGCCAAGTGGTTTTGGTGTACTGATCATTACCTGAAAGAATCATCAAGATTGGGTGAGAAAATGTTTGCTGAGATTTCAGGCAACTCGAAGTTTTTTGGAAGCTTGGCAATCCCTTTCCATGAAAGTGATTTTCGCCAGTCTCTCCTTAGGCTACATCAACAGCAAACAAAGCATAGAGATAGAACTTGAAACTGCTTTATTGTGTCAAGTTTAAAAGAGCTAGCACAAACCGTGTTTGATTTAGAGTTCCAAATACATGTATCCCTATAGGAGAAAACAGAATGTAACCTAAAAATGAAAACGGTTACTGCAAACGAACGGTTTAACCTAGAAGAACGAAATTTGGTGAGCCAAGTGGTTTTGGTGTACTGATCATTGCCTGAAAGAATCATCAAGATTGGGTGAAAAAATATTTGCTGAGATTTCAGGCAACTCGTAGTTTTTTGGAAGCTTGGCAACCCCTTTCCATGAAAGTGATTTTCTCCAGTCTCTGCTTAGGGCTACATCAACAGCACACAAACCATAGAGATAGAACTTGAAACTGCTATATTGTGTCAAGTTTCAAAGAGCTAGCACAGACCGTGTTTGATTTAGAGTTCCAAATACATGTATCCCTATAGGAGAAAACAGAGTGAAACCAAAAATGAAAACGGTTACTGAAAACGAACGGTTTAACCTAGAAGAACTAAATTTGGTGAGCCAAGTGGTTTTGGTGTACTGATCATTTCCTGAAAGAATCATCAAGATTGGGTGAAAAAATGTTTGCTGAGATTTCAGGCAACTCGTAATTTTTTGGAAGCTTGGCAACCCCTTTCCATGAAAGTTATTTTCGCAAGTCTCTGCTTAGGGCTACATCAACAGCAAACAAAGAATAGAGATAGTACTTGAAACTGCTTTATTGGGTCAAGTTTAAAAGAGCTAGCACAAACCGTGTTTGATTTAGAGTTCCAAATACAGGTATCCCTATAGGAGAAAACAGAGTGAAACCTAAAAATGAAAACGGTTACTACAAACGAACGGTTTAACCTAGAAGAACGAAATTTGGTGAGCCAAGTGGTTTTGGTGTACTGATCATTACCTGAAAGAATCATCAAGATTGGGTGAAAAAAAGTTTGCTGAGATTTCAGCAACTGGTAGTTTTTTGGAAGCTTGTCAACCCCTTTCCATGAAAGTGATTTTCACCAGTCTCCTGCTTAGGGCTACCTCAACAGCAAACAAAGCTTAGAGATAGAACTTGAAACTGCTTTATTGTGTCAAATTTTAAAGAGCTAGCACAAACCGTGTTTGATTTAGAGTTCCAAATACATGTATCCGTATAGGAGAAAAGAGAGTGAAACCTAAAAATAAAAACGGTTACTGCAAACGAACGGTTAAACCTAGAAGAACGAATTTGGTGAGCCAAGTGGTTTTGGTGTACTGATCATTACCATGAAAGAATCATCAAGATTGGGTGAGAAAATGTTTGCTGAGAATTCAGGCAACTCGTAGTTTTTTGGAAGCTTGGCAATCCCTTTCATGAAAGTGATTTTCGCCAGTCTCTCCTTAGGGCTACATCAACAGCACACAAACCATAGAGATAGAATTTGAAACTGCTTTATTGTGTCAAGTTTCAAAGAGCTAGCACAAACCGTGTTTGATTTAGAGTTCCAAATACATGTATCCCTATAGGAGAAAACAGAGTGAAACCTAAAAATGAAAACGGTTACTGCAAACGAACGGTTTAACCTAGAAGAACGAAATTTGGTGAGCCAAGTGGTTTTGGTGTACTGATCATTACCTGAAAGTATCATCAAGATTGGGTGAAAAATGTTTGCTGAGATTTCAGGCAACTCGTAGTTTTTTGGAAGCTTGGCAACCCCTTTCCATGAAAGTGATTTTCGCCAGTCTCTGCTTAGGGCTACATCAACAGCAAACAAACCATCGAGATACAACTGGAAACTGCTTTATTGTGTCAAGTTCAAAGAGCTAGCACAAACCGTGTTTGATTTAGAGTTCCAAATACATGTATCCCTATAGGAGAAAACAGAGTGAAACCTAAAAATGAAAACGGTTACTGCAAACGAACGGTTTAATCTAGAAGAACGAAATTTGGTGAGCCAAGTGGTTTTTCTGTACTGATCATTACCTGAAGGAATCATCAAGATTGGGTGAAAAAATGTTTGCTGAGATTTCAGGCAACTCGTAGTTTTTTGGAAGCTTGGCAACCCCTTTCCATGAAAGTGATTTTCGCCAGTCTCTGATTACGGCTACATCAACAGCAAACAAAGCATAGAGATAGAACTTAAAACTGCTTTATTGTGTCAAGTTTCAAAGAGCTAGCACAAACCGTGTTTGATTTAGAGTTCCAAATACATGTATCCCTATAAGAGAAAACAGAGTGAAACCTTAAAATGAAAACGGTTACTGCAAACGAACGGTTTAACCTAGAAGAACGAAATTTGGTGAGCCAAGAGGTTTTGGTGTACTGATCATTACCTGAAAGAATCATCAAGATTGGGTGAAATATGTTTGCTGAGATTTCAGGCAACTCGTAGTTTTTTGGAAGCTTGGCAACCCCTTTCCATGAAAGTGATTTTCGCCAGTCTCTGCTTAGGGCTACATCAACAGCAAACAAAGCATAGAGATAGAACTTGAAACGGCTTTATTGTGTCAAGTTTCAAAGAGCTAGCACAAACCGTGTTTGATTTAGAGTTCCAAATACAGGTATCTGTATAGAAGAAAACAGAGTGAAACCTAAAAATGAAAACGGTTACTACAAAGAAACGGTTTAACCTAGAAGAACGAAATTTGGTGAGCCAAGTGGTTTTTGTGTACTGATCATTACCTGAAGGAATCATCAAGATTGGGTGACAAAATGTTTGCTGAGATTTCAGCAACTCGTAGTTTTTTGGAAGCTTGGCAACCCCTTTCCATGAAAGTGATTTTCGCCAGTTTCTGCTTAGGGCTACATCAACAGCAAACAAAGCATAGAGATACAACTTGAAACTGCTTTATTGTGTCAAGTTTCGAAGAGCTTGCATAAACCGTGTTTGATTTAGAGTTCCAAATACATGTATCCCTATAAGAGAAAACAGAGTGAAACCTAAAAATGAATACGGTTACTGCAAACGAACGGTTCAACCTAGAAGAACGAAATTTGGTGAGCCAAGTGGTTTTGGTGTACTGATCATTACCTGAAAGAATCATCAAGATTGGGTGAAAAAATGTTTGCTGAGATTTCAGGCAACTCGTAGTTTTTTGGAAGCTTGGCAACCCCTTTCCATTAAAGTGTTTTTCGCCAGTCTCTGCTGAGGGCTACATCAACAGCAAACAAAGCATAGAGATAGAACTTGAAACTGCTTTATTGTGTCAAGTTTAAGAGCTAGCTCAACCGTGTTTGATTTAGAGTTCCTTCCAAATACATGAATTCCTATAGGAGAAAACAGAGAGAAACCTAAAAATGAAAACGGTTACTGCAAACGAACGGTTTTACCTAGAAGAACGAAATTTGGTGAGCCAAGTGGTTTTGGTGTACTGATCATTACCTGAAAGAATCATCAAGATTGGGTGAAAAAATGTTTGCTGAGATTTCAGGCAACTCGTAGTTTTTTGGAAGCTTGGCAACCCCTTTCCATGAAAGTGATTTTCACCAGTCTCTGCTTAGGGCTACATCAACAGCAAACAAAGCTTAGAGATAGAACTTGAAACTGCTTAATTGTGTCAAGTTTCAAAGAGCTAGCACAAACCGTGTTTGATTTAGAGTTCCAAATACATGTATCCCTATAGGAGAAAACAGAGTGAAACCTAAAAATAAAAACGGTTACTGCAAACGAACGGTTAAACCTAGAAGAACGAAATTTGGTGAGCCAAGTGGTTTTGGTGTACTGATCATTACCTGAAAGAATCATCAAGATTGGGTGAGAAAATGTTTGCTGAGATTTCAGGCAACTCGAAGTTTTTTGGAAGCTTGGCAATCCCTTTCCATGAAAGTGATTTTCGCCAGTCTCTCCTTAGGCTACATCAACAGCAAACAAAGCATAGAGATAGAACTTGAAACTGCTTTATTGTGTCAAGTTTAAAAGAGCTAGCACAAACCGTGTTTGATTTAGAGTTCCAAATACATGTATCCCTATAGGAGAAAACAGAATGTAACCTAAAAATGAAAACGGTTACTGCAAACGAACTGTTTAACCTAGAAGAACGAAATTTGGTGAGCCAAGTGGTTTTGGTGTACTGATCATTACCTGAAAGAATCATCAAGATTGGGTGAAAAAATATTTGCTGAGATTTCAGGCAACTCGTAGTTTTCTGGAAGCTTGGCAACCCCTTTCCATGAAAGTGATTTTCTCCAGTCTCTGCTTAGGGCTACATCAACAGCACACAAACCATAGAGATAGAACTTGAAACTGCTATATTGTGTCAAGTTTCAAAGAGCTAGCACAGACCGTGTTTGATTTAGAGTTCCAAATACATGTATCCCTATAGGAGAAAACAGAGTGAAACCAAAAATGAAAACGGTTACTGAAAACGAACGGTTTAACCTAGATGAACTAAATTTGGTGAGCCAAGTGGTTTTGGTGTACTGATCATTTCCTGAAAGAATCATCAAGATTGGGTGAAAAAATGTTTGCTGAGATTTCAGGCAACTCGTAGTTTTTTGGAAGCTTGGCAACCCCTTTCCATGAAAGTTATTTTCGCAAGTCTCTGCTTAGGGCTACATCAACAGCAAACAAAGAATAGAGATAGTACTTGAAACTGCTTTATTGGGTCAAGTTTAAAAGAGCTAGCACAAACCGTGTTTGATTTAGAGTTCCAAATACAGGTATCCCTATAGGAGAAAACAGAGTGAAACCTAAAAATGAAAACGGTTACTACAAACGAACGGTTTAACCTAGAAGAACGAAATTTGGTGAGCCAAGTGGTTTTGGTGTACTGATCATTACCTGAAAGAATCATCAAGATTGGGTGAAAAAATGTTGGCTGAGATTTCAGGGAACTCGTAGTTTTTTGGAAGCTTGGCAACCCCTTTCCATGAAAGTGATTTTCGCCAGTCTCTGCTTAGGGCTACATCAACAGCAAACAAAGCATAGAGATAGAACTTGAAACTGCTTTATTGTGTCAAGTTTCAAAGAGCTAGCACAAACCGTGTTTGATTTAGAGTTCCAAATACATGTATCACAATAGGAGAAAACAGAGTGAAACCTAAAAATGAAAACGGTTACTGCAAATGAACGGTTTAACCTAGAAGAACGAAAATTGGTGAGCCAAGTGGTTTTGGTGTACTGATCATACCTGAAAGAATCATCAAGATTGGATGAAAAAATGTTTGCTGAGATTTCAGGAAACTCGTAGTTTTTTGGAAGCTTGGCAACCCCTTTCCATGAAAGTGATTTTCGCCAGTCTCTGCTTAGGGCTAAATCAACAGCAAAGAAAGCATTAAGATAGAACTGGAAACTGCTTTATTGTGTCAAGTTTCAAAGAGCTAGCACAAACCGTGTTTGATTTAGAGTTCCAAATACATGTATCACAATAGGAGAAAAAAGAGTGAAACCTAAAAATGAAAACGGTTACTGCAAACGAACGGTTTAACCTAGAAGAACGAAATTTGGTGAGCCAAGTGGTTTTTCTGTACTGATCATTACCTGAAGGAATCATCAAGATTGGGTGACAAAATGTTTGCTGAAATTTTAGGCAACTCGTAGTTTTTTGGAAGCTTGGCAAACCCTTTCCATGAAAGTGATTTTCGCCACTCTCTCCTTAGGGATACTTCAACAGCAAACAAAGCATAGAGATAGAACTTGAAACTGCTTTATTGTGTCAAGTTTCAAAGAGCTAGCACAAACCGTGTTTGATTTAGAGTTCCAAATACAGGTATCCCTATAGGAGAAAACAGAGTGAAACCTAAAAATGAAAACTGTTACTGCAAACGAACGGTTTAACCTAGAAGAACGAAATTTGGTGAGCCAAGTGGTTTTAGTGTACTGATCATTACCTGAAAGAATCATCAAGATTGGGTGAAAAAATGTTTGCTGAGATTTCAGGCAACTCGTAGTTTTTTGGAAGCTTGGCAACCCCTTTCCATGAAAGTGATTTTCGCCAGTCTTTGCTTAGGGCTACATCAACAGCAAACAAAGCGTAGAGATAGAACTTGAAACTGCTTTATTGTGTCAAGTTTCAAAGAGCTAGCACAAACCCTGTTTGATTTAGAGTTCCAAATACATGTATCCCTATAGGAGAAAACAGAGTGAAACCTAAAAATGAAAACGGTTACTGCAAACGAACGGTTTAAACTAGAAGAACGAAATTTGGTGAGCCAAGTGGTTTTGGTTTACTGATCATTACCTGAAAGAATCATCAAGATTGGGTGAGAATATGTTTGCTGAGATTTCAGGCAACTCATAGTTTTTGGAAGCTTGGCAACCCCTTTCTATGAAAGTGATTTTCGCCAGTCTCTGCTTAGGGCTACATCAACAGTAAACAAAGCATAGAGATAGAACTTGAAACTGCTTTATTGTGTCAAGTTTCAAAGAGCTAGCACAAACCGTGTTTGATTTAGAGTTCCAAATACATGTATTTCTATAGGAGAAAACAGAGTGAAACCTAAAAATGAAAACGGTTACTGCAAATGATCGGTTTAACCTAGAAGAACGAAAATTGGTGAGCCAAGTGGTTTTGGTGTACTGATCATTACCTGAAAGAATCATCAAGATTGGAGGAAAAAATGTTTGTTGAGATTTCAGGAAACTCGTAGTTTTTTGGAAGCTTGGCAACCCCTTTCCATGAAAGTGATTTTCGCCAGTCTCTGCTTAGGGCTAAATCAACAGCAAAGAAAGCATAAAGATAGAACTGGAAACTGCTTTATTGTGTCAAGTTTCAAAGAGCTAGCACAAACCGTGTTTGATTTAGAGTTCCAAATACATGTATCCCTATAGGAGAAAACAGAGTGAAACCTAAAACTGAAAACGGTTACTGAAAACGAACGGTTTAACCTAGAAGAACGAAAATTGGTGAGCCAAGTGGTTTTGGTGTACTGATCATACCTGAAAGAATCATCAAGATTGGATGAAAAAATGTTTGCTGAGATTTCAGGAAACTCGTAGTTTTTTGGAAGCTTGGCAACCCCTTTCCATGAAAGTGATTTTCGCCAGTCTCTGCTTAGGGCTAAATCAACAGCAAAGAAAGCATTAAGATAGAACTGGAAACTGCTTTATTGTGTCAAGTTTCAAAGAGCTAGCACAAACCGTGTTTGATTTAGAGTTCCAAATACATGTATCACAATAGGAGAAAAAAGTGAAACCTAAAAATGAAAACGGTTACTGCAAACGAACGGTTTAACCTAGAAGAACGAAATTTGGTGAGCCAAGTCGTTTTTGTGTACTGATAATTACCTGAAAGAATCATCAAGATTGGGTGAGAGAATGTTTGCTGAGATTTCAGGCAACTCGTAGTTTTTTGGAAGCTTGGCAACCCCTTTCCATGAAAGTGATTTTCGCCAGTCTCTGCTTAGGGCTACATCAACAGCAAACAAAGCATAGAGATAGAACTTGAAACTGCTTTATTGGGTCAAGTTTCAAAGAGCTAGCACAAACCGTGTTTGATTTGGAGTTCCAAATACAGGTATCCCTATAGGAGAAAACAGAGTGAAACCAAAAAATAAAAACGGTTACTACAAACGAACGGTTTAACCTAGAAGAACGAAATTTGGTGAGCCAAGTGGTTTTGGTGTACTGATCATTTCCTGAAAGAATCATCAAGATTGGGTGAAAAAATGTTTGCTGAGATTTCAGGCAACTCGTAGTTTTTTGGAAGCTTGGCAACCCCTTTCCATGAAAGTGATTTTCGCCAGTCTCTGCTTAGGGCTACATCAACAGAAAACAAAGCTTAGAGATAGAACTTGAAACTGCTTTATTGTGTCAAGTTTCAAAGAGCTAGCACAAACCGTGTTTGATTTAGAGTTCCAAATACATGTATCACAATAGGAGAAAACAGAGTGAAACCTAAAAATGAAAACGGTTACTGCAAACGAACGGTTTAACCTAGAAGAACGAAATTTGGTGAGCCAAGTCGTTTTTGTGTACTGATAATTACCTGAAAGAATCATCAAGATTGGGTGAGAAAATGTTTGCTGAGATTTCAGGCAAACTGTAGTTTTTTGGAAGCTTGGCAACCCCTTTCCATGAAAGTGATTTTCGCCAGTCTCTGCTTAGGGCTACATCAACAGCAAACAAAGCATAGAGATAGAACTTGAAACTGCTTTATTGGGTCAAGTTTCAAAGAGCTAGCACAAACCGTGTTTGATTTAGAGTTCCAAATACAGGTATCCCTATAGGAGAAAACAGAGTGAAACCTAAAAATGAAAACGGTTACTACAAACGAACGGTTTAACCTAGAAGAACGAAATTTGGTGAGCCAAGTGGTTTTGGTGTACTGATCATTTCCTGAAAGAATCATCAAGATTGGGTGAAAAAATGTTTGCTGAGATTTCAGGCAACTCGTAGTTTTCTGGAAGCTTGGCAACCCCTTTCCATGAAAGTGATTTTCACCAGTCTCTGCTTAGGGCTACATCAACAGCAAACAAAGCTTAGAGATAGAACTTGAAACTGCTTTATTGTGTCAAGTTTCAAAGAGCTAGCACAAACCGTGTTTGATTTAGAGTTCCAAATACATGTATCCCTATAGGAGAAAACAGAGTGAAACCTAAAAATGAAAACGGTTACTGCAAACGAACGGTTTAACCTAGAAGAACGAAATTTGGTGAGCCAAGTGGTTTTGGTGTACTGATCATTACCTGAAAGAATCATCAAGATTGGGTGAGAAAATGTTTGCTGAGATTTCAGGGAACTCGTAGTTTTTTGGAAGCTTGGCAATCCCTTTCCATGAAAGTGATTTTCGCCAGTCTCTCCTTAGGGCTACATCAACAGCAAACAAAGCATAGAGATAGAACTTGAAACTGCTTTATTGTATCAAGTTTAAAAGAGCTAGCACAAACCGTGTTTGATTTAGAGTTCCAAATACAGGTATCCCTATAGGAGAAAACATAATGAAACCTAAAAATGAAAACGGTTACTGCAAACGAACGGTTTAACCTAGAAGAACGAAATTTGGTGAGCCAAGTGGTTTTGGTGTACTGATCATTACCTGAAAGAATCATCAAGATTGGGTGAGAAAATGTTTGCTGAGATTTCAGGCAACTCGTTGTTTTTTGGAAGTTTGGCAACCCCTTTCCATGAAAGTGATTTTCGCCAGTCTCTGCTTAGGGCTACATCAACAGCAAACAAAGCATAGAGATAGAACTTGACACTGCTTTGTTGTGTCAAGTTTCAAAGAGCTAGCACAAACCGTGTTTGATTTAGAGTTCCAAATACATGTATCCCTATAGGAGAATACAGAGTGAAACCAAAAAATGAAAACGGTTACTGCAAACGAACGGTTTAACCTAGAAGAACGAAATTTGGTGAGCCAAGTGGTTTTGGTGTACTGATCATTACCTGAAGGAATCATCAAGATTGGGTGACAAAATGTTTGCTGAGATTTCAGGCAACTCGTAGTTTTTTGGAAGCTTGGCAACCCCTTTCCATGAAAGTGATTTTCGCCAGTTTCTGCTTAGGGCTACATCAACAGCAAACAAACCATAGAGATAGAACTTGAAACTGCTTTATTGTGTCAAGTTTCAAAGAGCTTTCACAAACCGTGTTTGATTTAGAGTTCCAAATACATGTATCCCTATAAGAGAAAACAGAGTGAAACCTAAAAATGAATACGGTTACTGCAAACGAACGGTTTAACCTAGAAGAACGAAATTTGGTGAGTCAAGTGGTTTTGGTGTACTGATCATTACCTGAAAGAATCATCAAGATTGAAAAAATATTTGCTGAGGATTTCAGGCAACTCGTAGTTTTTTGGAAGCTTGGCAACCCCTTTCCATGAAAGTGATTTTCTCCAGTCTCTGCTTAGGACTAGATCAACAGCACACAAACCATAGAGATAGAACTTGAAACTGCTATATTGTTTCAAGTTTCAAAGAGCTAGCACAGACCGTGTTTGATTTAGAGTTCCAAATACATGTATCCCTATAGAAGAAAACAGAGTAAAATCTAAAATGAAAACGGTTACTGCAAACGTACTGTTTAACCTAGAAGAACGAAATTTGGTGAGCCAAGTGGTTTTGGTGTACTGATCATTACCTGAAAGAATCATCAAGATTGGGTGAAAAAATGTTTGCTGAGATTTCAGGCAACTCGTAGTTTTTTGGAAGCTTGGCAACCCCTTTCCATAAAAGTGATTTTCGCCAGTCTCTGTTTAGGGATACATCAACAGCAAACAAAGCATAGAGATAGAACTTGAAACTGCTTTATTGGGTCAAGTTTCAAAGAGCTAGCACAAACCGTGTTTGATTTAGAGTTCCAAAATACAGGTATCCCTATTAGGAGAAAACAGAGTGAAACCTAAAAATAAAAACGGTTACTACAAACGAACGGTTTAACCTAGAAGAACGAAATTTGGTGAGCCAAGTGGTTTTGGTGTAGTGATCATTACCTGAAAGGATCATCAAGATTGGGTGAAAAAATATTTGCTGAGATTTCAGGCAACTCGTAGTTTTTTGGAAGCTTGGCAACCCCTTTCCATGAAAGTGATTTTCGCCAGTCTCTGCCTAGGGCTACATCAACAGCTAACAAAGCATAGAGATAGAACTTGAAACTGCTTTATTGGGTCAAGTTTCAAAGAGCTATCGCAAACCGTGTTTGATTTAGAGTTCCAAAATACAGGTATCCCTATAGGAGAAAACAGAGTGAAACCTAAAAATGAAAACGGTTATGCAAACGAACGGTTTAACCTAGAAACGAAATTTGGTGAGCCAAGTGGTTTTGGTGTACTGATCATTACCTGAAAGAATCATCACGATTGGTTGAAAAATGTTTGCTGAGATTTCAGGCAACTCGTAGTTTTTTGGAAGCTTGGCAACCCCTTTCCATGAAAGTGTTTTCGCCAGTCTCTGCTTAGGGCTACATCAACAGCAAACAAACCATCGAGATACAACTTGAAACTGCTTTATTGTGTCAAGTTTCAAAGAGCTAGCACAAACCGTGTTTGATTTAGAGTTCCAAATACATGTATCCCTATAGGAGAAAACAGAGTGAAACCTAAAAATGAAAACGGTTACTGCAAACGAACGGTTTAACTCAGAAGAACGAAATTTTTGAGCCAAGTGGTTTTGGTGTACTGATCATTACCTGAAAGAATCATCAAGATTGGGTGAAAAAATGTTTGCTGAGATTTCAGGCAACTCGTAGTTTTTTGGAAGCTTGGCTACCCCTTTCCATGAAAGTGATTTTCGCCAGTCTCTGCTTAGGGCTACATCAACAGCAAAAAACCATAGAGATAGAACTTGAAACTTCTTTATTGTGTCAAGTTTCAAAGAGCTAGCACAAACCGTGTTTGATTTAGAGTTCCAAATACATGTATCCCTATAGGAAAAACAGAGTGAAACCTAAAATGAAAACGGTTACTGCAAACGAACGGTTTAATCTAGAAGAACGAAATTTGGTGAGCCAAGTGGTTTTTCTGTACTGATCATTACCTGAAGGAATCATCAAGATTGGGTGACAAAATGTTTGCTGAGATTTCAGGCAACTCGTAGTTTTTGGAAGCTTGGCAACCCCTTTCCATGAAAGTGATTTTCGCCAGTCTCTGCTTACGGCTACATCAACAGCAAACAAAGCATAGAGATAGAACTTGAAACTGCTTTATTGTGTCAAGTTTCAAAAAGCTAGCACAAACCGTGTTTGATTTAGAGTTCCAAATATATGTAATCCCTATAAGAGAAAACAGAGTGAAACCTAAAAATGAAAACGGTTACTGCAAACGAAACGGTTTAACCTAGAAGAACGAAATTTGGTGAGCCAAGAGGTTTTGGTGTACTGATCATTACCTGAAAGAATCATCAAGATTGGGTGAAAAAATGTTTGCTGAGATTTCAGGCAACTCGTAGTTTTTTGAAGCTTGGCAACCCCTTTCCATGAAAGTGATTTTCGCCAGTCTCTGCTTAGGGCTACATCAACAGCAAACAAAGCATAGAGACAGAACTTGAAACTGCTTTATTTGTGTCAAGTTCAAAGAGCTAGCACAAACCGTGTTTGATTTAGAGTTCCAAATACAGGTATCCGTATAGAAGAAAACAGAGTGAAACCTAAAAATGAAAACGGTTACTGAAAAGGAACGGTTTAACCTAGAAGAACGAAATTTGGTGAGCCAAGTGGTTTTTCTGTACTGATCATTACCTGAAGGAATCATCAAGATTGGGTGACAAAAAGTTTGCTGAGATTTCAGGAACTCGTAGTTTTTTGGAAGCTTGGCAACCCCTTTCCATGAAAGTGATTTTCGCCAGTCTCTCCTTAGGGCTACATCAACAGCAAACAAAAGCATAGAGATAGAACTTGAAACTGCTTTATTGTGTCAAGTTTCCAAAGAGCTAGCACAAACCGTGTTTGATTTAGAGTTCCAAATACATGTATCCTATAGGAGAAAACAGAGTGAAACCTAAAAATGAAAACGGTTACTGCAAAGGAACGGTTTAACCTAGAAGAACGAAATTTGGTGAGCCAAGTGGTTTTGGTGTACTGATCATTACCTGAAAGAAACATTCAGATTGGGTGAGAAATTGTTTGCTGAGATTTAAGGTAACTCGTAGTTTTTTGGAAGCTTGGCAACCCCTTTCTATGAAAGTGATTTTCGCCAGTCTCTGCTTAGGGCTACATCAACAGCAAACAAAGCATAGAGATAGAACTTGAAACTGCTTTATTTTGTCAAGTTTCAAAACGCTAGCACAAACCGTGTTTGATTTAGAGTTCCAAATACATGTATCCCTATAGGAGAAAACAGAGTGAAACCTAAAAATGAAAACGGTTACTGCAAACGAACGGTTTAACCTAGAAGAACGAAATTTGGTGAGCCAAGTGGTTTTGGTGTACTGATCATTACCTGAAAGAATCATCAAGATTGGGTGAGAAAATGTTTGCTGAGATATAAGGCAACTCGTAGTTTTTTGGAAGCTTGGCAACCCCTTTCCATGTAAGTGATTTTCGCCAGTCTCTGCTTAGGGCTACATCAACAGCAAAACAAAGCATAGAGATAGAACTTGAAACTGCTTTATTGTGTCAAGTTTCAAAGAGCTAGCACAAACCGTGTTTGATTTAGCGTTCCAAATACATGTATCCCTATAGGAGAAAACAGAGTGAAACCTAAAAATGAAAACGGTTACTGCAAACGAACGGTTTAACCTAGAAGAACGAAATTTGGTGAGCCAAGTGGTTTTGGTGTACTGATCATTACCTGAAAGAATCATCAAGATTGGGTGAAAAAATGTTTGCTGAGTTTTCAGTCAACTCGTAGTTTTTTGAAAGCTTGGCAACCCCTTTCCATGAAAGTGATTTTCGCCAGTCTCTGCTTAGGGCTACATCAACAGCAAACAAACCATAGAGATAGAACGTGAAACTGCTTTATTGTGTCAAGTTTCAAAGAGCTAGCACAAACCGTGTTTGATTTAGAGTTCCAAATACATGTATACCTATAGGAGAAAACAGAGTGAAACCTGAAAATGAAAACGGTTACTGCAAACGAACGGTTTAACGTAGAAGAACGAAATTTGGTGAGCCAATTGGTTTTGGTGTACTGATCATTACCTGAAAGAAACATCCAGATTGGGTGAGACATTGTTGCTGAGATTTAAGGCAACACGTAGTTTTTTGGAAGCTTGGCAACCCCTTCCATGAAAGTGATTTTCGCCAGTCTCTGCTTAGGGCTACATCAACAGCAAACAAAGCATAGACATAGAACTTGAAACTGCTTTATTGTGTCAAGTTTCAAAGAGCTAGCACAAACCGTGTTTGATTTACAGTTCCAAATACATGTATCCCTATAGGAGAAAACAGAGTGAAACCTAAAAATGAAAACGGTTACTGCAAACGAACGGTTTAACCTAGAAGAACGAAATTTGGTGAGCCAAGTGGTTTTTGTGTACTGATCATTACCTGAAAAAATCATCCAGATTGGGTGAGAAAATATTTGCTGAGATTTCAGGCAACTCATAGTTTTTTGGAAGCTTGGCAACCCCTTTCCATGAAAGTGATTTTCGCCAGTCTCTGCTTAGGGCTACATCAACAGCAAAAAAAGCATAGAGATAGAACTTGAAACTGCTTTATTGTGTCAAGTTTCAAAGAGCTAGCACAAATCGTGTTTGATTTAGAGTTCCAAATACATGTATCCCTATAGGAGAAAACAGAGTGAAACCTAAAAATGAAAACGGTTACTGCAAACGAACGGTTTACCTAGAAGAACGAAATTTGGTGAGCCAAGTGGTTTTGGTGTACTGATCATTACCTGAAAGAAATCATCAAGATTGGGTGAGAAAATGTTTGCTGAGATATAAGGCAACTCGTAGTTTTTGGAAGCTTGGCAACCCCTTTCCATGTAAGTGATTTTCGCCAGTCTCTGCTTAGGGCAACATCAACAGCAAACAAAGCATAGAGATAGAACTTGAAACTGCTTTATTGTGTCAAGTTTCAAAGAGCTAGCAGAAACGTGTTTGATTTAGCGTTCCAAATACATGTATCCCTATAGGAGAAAACAGAGTGAAACCTAAAAATGAAAACGGTTACTGCAAACGAACGGTTTAACCTAGAAGAACGAAATTTGGTGAGCCAAGTGGTTTTGGTGTACTGATCATTACCTGAAAGAATCATCAAGATTGGGTGAAAAAATGTTTGCTGAGTTTTCAGTCAACTCGTAGTTTTTTGAAAGCTTGGCAACCCCTTTCCATGAAAGTGATTTTCGCCAGTCTCTGCTTTGGGCTACATCAACAGCAAACAAACCATAGAGATAGAACTTGAAACTGCTTTATTGTGTCAAGTTTCAAAGAGCTAGCACAAACCGTGTTTGATTTAGAGTTCCAAATACATGTATACCTATAGGAGAAAACAGAGTGAAACCTAAAAATGAAAACGGTTACTGCAAACAAACGGTTTAACGTACAAGAACGAAATTTGGTGAGCCAAGTGGTTTTGGTGTACTGATCATTACCTGAAAGAAACATCCAGATTGGGTGAGAAATTGTTTGCTGAGATTTAAGGCAACACGTAGTTTTTTGGAAGCTTGGCAACCCCTTTCCATGAAAGTGATTTTCGCCAGTCTCTGCTTAGGGCTACATCAACAGCAAACAAAGCATAGAGATAGAACTTGAAACTGCTTTATTTTGTCAAGTTTCAAAGAGCTAGCACAAACCGTGTTTGATTTAGAGTTCCAAATACATGTATCCCTATAGGAGAAAACAGACTGAAACCTAAAAATGAAAACGGTTACTGCAAACGAACGGTTTAACCTAGAAGAACGAAATTTGGTGATCCAAGTGGTTTGGGTGTACTGATCATTACCTGAAAGAATTATCAAGATTGGGTGAAAAAATGTTTGCTGAGATTTCAGGCAACTCGTAGTTTTTTGGAAGCTTGGCATCCTCTTTCCATGAAAGAGATTTTCGCCAGTCTCTGCCTAGGGCTACATCAATAGCAAACAAAGCATAGAGATAGAACTTGAACCTGCTTTATTGTGTCAAGTTTCAAAGAGCTAGCACAAACCGTGTTTGATTTAGAGTTCCAAATACATGTATCCCTATAGGAGAAAACAGAGTGAAACCTAAAAATGAAAACGGTTACTGCAAACGAACGGTTTAACCTAGAAGAACGAAATTTGGTGAGCCAAGTGGTTTTATGTGTACTGATCATTACCTGAAAGAACCATCAAGATTGGGTGAAAAAATGTTTGCTGAGATTTCAGGCAACTCGTAGTTTTTTAGAAGCTTGGCAACCCCTTTCCATGAAAGTGATTTTCGCCAGTCTCTGCTTAGGGCTACATCAACAGCAAAACACAACATAGAGATAGAACTTAAAACTGCTTTATTGTGTCAAGTTACAAAGAGCTAGCACAAACCGTGTTTGATTTAGAGTTCCAAATACATGTATCCCTATAGGAGAAAACAGAGTGAAACCTAAAAATGAAAACGGTTACTGCAAACGAACGGTTTAACCTAGAAGAACGAAATTTGGTGAGCCAAGTGGTTTTGGTGTACTGATCATTACCTGAAAGAATCATCAAGATTGGGTGAGAAAATGTTTGCTGAGATTATAGGCAACTCGTAGTTTTTTGGAAGCTTGGCAACCCCTTTCCATGTAAGTGATTTTCGCCAGTCTCTGCTTAGGGCTACATCAACAGCAAACAAAGCATAGAGATAGAACTTGAAACTGCTTTATTGTGTCAAGTTTTAAAGCGCTAGCACAAACCGTGTTTGATTTACAGTTCCAAATACATGTATCCCTATAGGAGAAAACAGAGTGAAACCTAAAAATGAAAACGGTTACTGCAAACGAACGGTTTAACCTAGAAGAACGAAATTTGGTGAGCCAAGTGGTTTTTGTGTACTGATCATTACCTGAAAGAATCATCCAGATTGGGTGAGAAAAATATTTGCTGAGATTTCAGGCAACTCATAGTTTTTTGGAAGCTTGGCAACCCCTTTCCATGAAAGTGATTTTCGCCAGTCTCTGCTTAGGGCTACATCAACAGCAAAAAAAGCATAGAGATAGAACTTGAAACTGCTTTATTGTGTCAAGTTTCAAAGAGCTAGCACAAACCGTGTTTGATTTAGAGTTCCAAATACATGTATCCCTATAGGAGAAAACAGAGTGAAACCTAAAAATGAAAACGGTTACTGCAAACGAACGGTTTAACCTAGAAGAACGAAATTTGGTGAGCCAAGTGGTTTTGGTGTACTGATCATTACCTGAAAGAATCATCAAGATTGGGTGAAAAAATGTTTGCTGAGATTTCAGGCAACTCGTAGTTTTTTGGAAGCTTGGCAACCCCTTTCCATGAAAGTGATTTTCGCCAGTCTCTGCTTAGGGCTACATCAACAGCAAACAAAGCATAGATATAGAACTTGAAACTGCTTTATTGTGTCAACTTTCAAAGAGCTAGCACAAACCGTGTTTGATTTAGAGTTCCAAATACATGTATCCCTATAGGAGAAAACAGAGTGAAACCTAAAAATGAAAACGGTTACTGCAAACGAACGGTTTAAACTAGAAGAACGAAATTTGGTGAGCCAAGTGGTTTTTGTGTACTGATCATTACCTGAAAGAATCATCAAGATTGGGTGAAAAAATGTTTGCTGAGATTTCAGGCAACTCGTAGTTTTTTGAAAGCTTGGCAACCCCTTTCCATGAAAGTGATTTTCGCCAGTCTCTCCTTAGGGCTACATCAACAGCAAACAAAGCATAGACATAGAACTTAAAACTGCTTTATTGTGTCAAGTTTCAAAGAGCTAGCACAAAGCGTGTTTGATTTAGAGTTCCAAATACATGTATCCCTATAGAAGAAAACAGAGTGAAACCTAAAAATGGAAAACGGTTACTGCAAACGAACGGTTTAACCTAGAAGAACGAAATTTGGTGAGCCAAGTGGTTTTTGTGTACTGATCATTACCTGAAGGAATCATCAAGATTAGATGAAAAAATGTTTGATGAGATTTCAGGAAACTCGTAGTTTTTGGAAAGCTTGGCAACCCCTTTCCATGAAAGTGATTTTCGCCAGTCTCTGTTTAGGGCTACATCAACAGCAAACAAAGCATAGAGACAGAACTTGAAACTGATTTATTGTGTCAAGTTTCAAAGAGCTAGCACAAACCGTGTTTGATTTCGAGTTCCAAATACATGTATCCCTATAGGAGATAACAGAGTGAAACCTAAAAATGAAAACGTTTACTGCAAACGAACGGTTTAACCTAGAAGAACGAAATTTGGTGAGCCAAGTGGTTTTGGTGTACTGTATTACCTGAAAGAATCATCAAGATTGGGTGAGAAAATATTTGCTGAGATTTCAGGCAACTTGTAGTTTTTTGGAAGCTTGGCAACCCCTTTCCATGAAAGTGATTTTCGCCAGTCTCTTCTTAGGGCTACATCAACAGCAAACAAAGCATAGAGATATATCTTGAAACTGCTTTATTGTGTCAAGTTTCAAAGAGCTAGCACAAACCGTGTTTGATTTAGGGTTCCAAATACATGTATCCCTATAGGAGAAAACAGAGTGAAACCTAAAAATAAAAACGGTTACTGCAAACGAACGGTTTAACCTAGAAGAACGAAATTTGGTGAACCAAGTGGTTTTGGTGTACTGATAATTACCTGAAAGAATCATCAAGATTGGGTGAAAAAATGTTTGCTGAGATTTCAGGCAACTCGTAGTTTTTTGGAAGCTTGGCAACCCCTTTCCATGAAAGGGATTTTCGCCAGTCTCTGCTTTGGGCTACATCAACAGCAAACAAAGCATAGAGACAGAACTTGAAATTGCTTTATTGTGTCAAGTTTCAAAAAGGTAGCACAAATTGTGTTTGATTTAGAGTTCCAAATACATGTATCCCTATAGGAGAAAACAGAGTGAAACCTAAAAATGAAAACGGTTACTGCAAACGAACGGTTTAACCTAGAAGAACGAAATTTGGTGAGCCAAGTGGTTTTGGTGTACTTACATTACCTGAAAGAATCATCAAGATTGGGTGAAAAAATGTTTGCTGAGATTTCAGGCAACTCGTAGTTTTTTGGAAGCTTGGCAACCCCTTTCCATGAAAGTGATTTTCGCCAGTCTCTGCTTAGGGCTACATCAACAGCAAACAAAGCATAGAGATAGAACTTGAAACTGATTTATTGTGACAAGTTTCAAGGAGCTAGCACAAACCGTGTTTGATTTAGAGTTCCAAATACATGTATCCCTATAGGAGAAAACAGAGTGAAACCTAAAAATGAAAACGGTTACTGCAAACGAACGGTTTAACCTAGAAGAACGAAATTTGGTGAGCCAAGTGGTTTTGGTGTACTGATCATTACCTGAAAGAATCATCAAGATTGGGTGAGAAAATGTTTGCTGAGATTTCAGGCAACTCGTAGTTTTTTGGAAGCTTGGCAACCACTTTCCATGAAAGTGATTTTCGCCAGTCTCTGCTTAGGGCTACATCAACAGCAAACAAAGCATAGAGATAAACCTTGAAACTGCTTTATTGTGTCAAGTTTCAAAGAGCTAGCACAAACCGTGTTTGATTTAGGGTTCCAAATACATGTATCCCTATAGGAGAAAACAGAGTGAAACCTAAAAATGAAAACGGTTACTGCAAACGAACGGTTTAACCTAGAAGAACGAAATTTGGTGAGCCAAGTGGTTTTGGTGTACTGATCATTACCTGAAAGAATCATCAAGATTGGGTGAGAAAATGTTTGCTGAGATTTCAGGCAACTCGTAGTTTTTTGGAAGCTTGGCAACCCCTTTCCATGAAAGTGATTTTCGCCAGTTTCTGCTTAGGGCTACATCAACAGCAAACAAAGCATAGAGATAGAGCTTGAAACTACTTTATTGTGCCAAGTTTCAAAGAGCTAGCACAAACCGTGTTTGATTTAGAGTTCCAAATACATGTATCCCTATAGGAGAAAACAGAGTGAAACCTAAAAATGAAAACGGTTACTGCAAACGAACGGTTTAACCTAGAAGAACGAAATTTGGTGAGCCAAGTGGTTTTGGTGTACTGATCATTACCTGAAAGAATCATCAAGATTGGGTGAAAAAATGTTTGCTGAGATTTCAGGCAACTCTTAGTTTTTTCAAGCTTGGCAACCCCTTTCCATGAAAGTAATTTTCGCCAGTCTCTGCTTAGGGCTACATCAAAAGCAAACAAAGCATAGAGACAGAACTTGAAACTGCTTTATTGTGTCAAGTTTCAAAGAGCTAGCACAAACCGTGTTTGATTTAGAGTTCCAAATACATGTATCCCTATAGGAGAAAACAGAGTGAAACCTAAAAATGAAAACGGTTACTGCAAACGAACGGTTTAACCTAGAAGAACGAAATTTGGTGAGCCAAGTGGTTTTGGTGTACTGATCATTACCTGAAAGAATCATCAAGATTGGGTGAGAAAATGTTTGCTGAGATTTCAGGCAACTCGTAGTTTTTTGGAAGCTTGGCAACCCCTTTCCATGAAAGTGATTTTCGCCAGTCTCTGCTTAGGGCTACATCAACAGCAAACAAAGCATAGAGATAGAACTTGAAACTACTTTATTGTGCCAAGTTTCAAAGAGCTAGCACAAACCGTGTTTGATTTAGAGTTCCAAATACATGTATCCCTATAGGAGAAAACAGAGTGAAACCTAAAAATGAAAACGGTTACTGCAAACGAACGGTTTAACCTAGAAGAACGAAATTTGGTGAGCCAAGTGGTTTTGGTGTACTGATCATTACCTGAAAGAATCATCAAGATTGGGTGAAAAAATGTTTGCTGAGATTTCAGGCAACTCTTAGTTTTTTGGAAGCTTGGCAACCCCTTTTTATGTAAGTGATTTTCGCCAGTCTCTGCTTAGAGCTACAACAACAGCAAACAAAGCATAGAGATAGAACTTGAAACTGCTTTATTGTATCAAGTTTCAAAGAGCTAGCACAAGCCGTGTTTGATTTAGAGTTCCAAATACATGTATCCCTATAGGAGAAAACAGAGTGAAACCAAAAAATGAAAACGGTTACTGCAAACGAACGGTTTAACCTAGAAGAACGAAATTTGGTGAGCCAAGTGGTTTTGGTGTACTGATCATTACCTGAAAAAATCATCAAGATTGGGTGAGAAAATGTTTGCTGAGATTTCAGGAAACTCGTAGTTTTTTGGAAGCTTGGCAACCCCTTTCCATGAAAGTGATTTTCGCCAGTCTCTGCTTAGGGCTACATCAACAGCAAACAAACCATAAGAATAGAACTTGAAACTGCTTTATTGTGTCAAGTTTCAAAGAGCTAGCACAAACCGTGTTTGATTTAGAGTTCCAAATACATGTATCCCTATAGGAGAAAACAGAGTGAAACCTAAAAATGAAAACGGTTACTGCAAACGAACGGTTTAACCTAGAAGAAACGAAATTTGGTGAGCCAAGTGGTTTTGGTGTACTGATCATTACCTGAAAGAATCATCAAGATTGGGTGTAAAAAGGTTTGCTTAGATTTCAGGAAACTCTTAGTTTTTTGAAGCTTGACAACCCCTTTCCATGTAAGTGATTTTCGCCAGTCTCTGCTTAGAGCTACATCAACAGCAAACAAAGCATGGAGATAGAACTTGAAACTGCTTTATTGTATCAAGTTTCAAAGAGCTAGCACAAACCGTGTTTGATTTAGAGTTCCAAATACATGTATCCCTATAGGAGAAAACAGAGTGAAACCTAAAAATGAAAACGGTTACTGCAAACGCTCGGTTTAACCTAGAAGAACGAAATTTGGTGAGCCAAGTGGTTTTGGTGTACTGATCATTACCTGAAAGAATCATCAAGATTGGTGAGAAAATGTTTGCTGAGATTTCAGGAAACTCGCAGTTTTTGGAAGCTTGGCAACCCCTTTCCATGAAGTGATTTTCGGCCAGTCTCTGCTTAGGGCTACATCAACAAACAAAGAAAAAGAATAGAACTTGAAACTGCTTTATTGTGTCAAGTTTCAAAGAGCTAGCACAAACCGTGTTTGATTTAGAGTTCCAAATACATGTATCCCTATAGGAGAAAACAGAGTGAAACCTAAAAATGAAAACGGTTACTGCAAACGAACGGTTTAACCTAGAAGAAAGAATTTGGTGAGCCAAGTGGTTTTGGTGAACTGATCATTTCCTGAAGGAATCTTCAAGATTGGGTGAGAAAATTTTTGCTGAAATTTCAGGCAACTCGTAGTTTTTGGAATCTTGGCAACCCCTTTCCATGAAAGTGATTTTCGCCAGTCTCTGCTTAGGGCTACATCAACAGCAAACAAAGCATAAAGATAGAACTTGAAACTGCTTTATTGTATCAAGTTTCAAAGAGCTAGCACAAACCGTGTTTGATTGAGAGTTCCAAATACATGTATCCCTATAGGAGAAAACAGAGTGAAACCTAAAAATGAAAACGGTTACTGCAAACGAACGGTTTAACCTAGAAGAACGAAATTTGGTGAGCCAAGTGGTTTTGGTGTACTGATCATTACCTGAAAGAATCATCAAGATTGGTGAAAAAATGTTTGCTGAGATTTCAGGCAACCCGTAGTTTTTTGGAAGCTTGGCAACCCCTTTCTATGAAAGTGATTTTCGCCCGTCTCTGCTTAGGGCTACATCAACAGCAAACAAAGCATAGAGATAGAACTTGAAACTACTTTATTGTGCCAAGTTTCAAAGATCTAGCACAAACCGTGTTTGTTTTAGAGTTCCAAATACATGTATCCCTATAGGAGAAAACAGAGTGAAACCTAAAAATGAAAACGGTTACTGCAAACGAACGGTTTTAACCTAGAAGAACGAAATTTGGTGAGCCAAGTGGTTTTGGTGTACTGATCATTACCTGAAAGAATCATCAAGATTGGGTGAGAAAATGTTTGCTGAGATTTCAGGCAACTCGTAGTTTTTTGGAAGCTTGGCAACCTCTTTCAATAAAAGTGTTCTTCGCCAGTCTCTGCTTAGGGCTACATCAACAGTAAACAAAGGCATAGAGATAGAACTTGAAACTACTTTATTGTGCCAAGTTTCAAAGAGCTAGCACAAACCGTGTTTGATTTAGAGTTCCAAATACATGTATCCCTATAGGAGAAAACAGAGTGAAACCTAAAAATGAAAACGGTTACTGCAAACGAACGGTTTAACCTAGAAAAACGAAATTTGGTGAGCCAGGTGGTTTTGGTGTACTGATCATTACCTGAAAGAATCATCAAGATTGGGTGAGAAAATGTTTGCTGAGATTTCAGGAAACTCGTAGTTTTTTGGAAGCTTGGCAACCCCTTTTCATGTAAGTGATTTTCGCCAGTCTCTGCTTAGGGCTACATCAACAGCAAACAAAGCATAGAGATAGAACTTGAAACTACTTTATTGTGCCAAGTTTCAAAGAGCTAGCACAAACCGTGTTTGATTTAGAGTTCCAAATACATGTATCCCTATAGGAGAAAACACAGTGAAACCTAAAAATGAAAACCGTTACTGCCAACGAACGGTTTAACCTAGAAGAACCAAATTTGGTGAGCCAAGTGGTTTTGGTGTACTGATCATTACCTGAAAGAATCATCAAGATTGGGTGAAAAAGGTTTGCTGAGATTTCAGGCAACTCTTAGTTTTTTGGAAGCTTGGCAACCCCTTTTCATGTAAGTGAATTTCGCCAGTCTCTGCTTAGAGCTACATCAACAGCAAACAAAGCATAGAGATAGAACTTGAAACTCTTTATTGTATCAAGTTTCAAAGAGCTAGCACAAACCGTGTTTGATTTAGAGTTCCAAA